>NC_137657.1:18883910-19088704 GCF_963422515.1 Blennius ocellaris | reverse complement strand
GTTCAAGAGGGAGATGTTTTTGAACACTCATCCTTAACGTCTCCAATGACATGTGGTAGCATACTGTGAAACTGCTCCTCCCCACAGGCAGCCATCTGGAAGAGTAGGGAAGAATGGAGGTATGTGGGGAGATGAACATCTGGTCTTCTCAGAGATTGCAGTGGCAGGAAATATGATTTAATGGCGGATTTACACCCAGATACTGCACCTATACTTTTATTTTTATAGGCATGTAAAGCGGTCGGTTATTACGTGTCTGTTTGGATTATTTGTTTGTTGTCCTTAATGATGGCCTATTGTGCATGTGATGCAGCCAGATTGATGAATTACTTAATGGCGATGGAAATGAGAGTAACATCTGTGATGGTACTGAATTCATAATATGGTTTTAAAGTATGTAGGTTTTAAAACCGTTGTAATACTCTGGTCTACTAATGTACCCTGTGTTAAAAATGGATTTCACTCAGCGTCATAGTGCTACATCTGCTATATCGAGCTTAACTATTATTCATGTGCTTTTTGTGGCTGTTAAGCTCATCCAAAGCCAGTGTCGAGCCGTTAATTGTACATAGTATGGGGATTGTCCAGATGGGTATTTCAACATCACTCAAACTGATTGAATAAGGTGCTCATTTGTGTCTCGTATACAAGAGGGAGCAGGGTTACATAATTTTGCACCAACTTTCTCAAAGAAAGAAAATACTTTGGATGTATAACAAAAAACACTTTTATTGTGCAGGTTATTGGATTGCATCAGGAAGAAGTGATTAGGAGTAAAAGTCAAATAGCGACACAATAATTGACACTGCCCTGTGTGAATTGCAGGACAATTTTGTTTATTGTAATTTCCTATCTAAACTAAAGGCAAACAGTAACTTTGATAATGCCTTAAACTCAGTAATGAGAAATATATTTTCACAAAGCCATTGGGAGAAGATAAATGCCCATTATCACACCTGGCTTAATCCAACCTTTGTACTCTCAGCATTGGTTTTGCCTTTGTGCATTTGGCATTGCATTAAAAAGAGAAATCTGTGAGTACAACTATCCATTATTACTTGACAAATCCCCAAATACTCTTTTATATAAAGCAACCGCTTTCAAGCAGCTCTAATTGAGTGCTTGGCAGAAAAGTTCAATAATACCAGGTCATGGGTTTGATTTACCTGTAAATGGTTATTGCAGTGGATCGGCCAAATGGTCATTTGTATGTAATTTCTAGAAACGAGCCCAAAGCCTTAAATTGGCCTTCTCTCCTTTGCTCAGCATAGTGGCTTGATTAAATATCAAAGTCCTTTTTAGATCTGTTTTATGTTGCTTGGAATGCAGTTCATGTTTGTGCTCATGCCCCAATGTGGTTGTGCTCTGCTTTTCCCACTTACACTTTACTGTGTGTCTTGGCTGTATACAGACCCAAAGAGTTGAAGTGGTTGAGTTGATGATCAGGCCTGTACAGGACTTCACCTTTTCTTTTCTTTTTTTTTTATTGACACGCTGCACTCTTAATGGAGCACACAGGAGTTGAGCCTCAAGCATTATAAATCAGTTCACACACACACACACACACACGCAATACAGAAGGGCCTCGGAAAATAGCCTCAGGCACAGACGGTATACAATTTCATACGTTTAAGAGTCACTCCAGCCTTGTCTTTATTCTCATGTGAATGTTGCAGTCGGACTGCGACATTCCTCTAAATTGTATCGTGAAAAACATCGAGGAAAAGACACTTTTCTCGTCGCCCTCTCCATGAAAACCAACCGAGTGAACAAGAAGAAAAAAGGCACACATTTTCGCACTCTCCCAAGCACACACGTAACATTGACACCGAAGGAATTCCAAGCAGCTCCTTAATCCAAGCAAGTGCTGACTGAGGCTTAGATTGGATGGAGGAAAAGCGAGTGATGTTTAGACGTACGGGTGAGAGGGCACAGGGGTTTCAATATAGGTGGCGAGAGGGAAAGGGAAGGAAAAAAAAAAAAAAGCTTACATCAAAGGACAGGATTCCCCCCCCCCCCTTCCCCTGATGTTATAGGCACTTTCCAGGTATTTCATTGTGAATAAGAGGATATTTTGTGTTTCTGCTGCTTTCTGGTGACCGTTTAACATAAATCTTGGGGTCTTCTACTCAAAGATAAAGACATTTGTGAGATACTAAATTATAGATCTGTTGTAACAATCTTTCTTCTTCTTCTACAGATATGACTACAGAGAGATGCTGTACAACTCCACATTCTGCCTGGTTCCTCGAGGACGACGACTGGGGTCCTTTCGCTTTTTAGAGGCTTTGCAGGTCAGAGATTCTTCCAGATGTTATTTATTACTGCTAATCTCCAATACTTTTAGATCTTAGTCAGTTCCAGTGCTTGTACTCTAGTATTTAGTAAATGCAGAGTAAATCATTCATATTCTTGAAGGGTTTGTGCATCATTTAGACCCAGTCAGATGCTGGCCGACAAACTCGTTTCTCTGAAAGTACCTCAGTTCTCTGGTTGCTCAAGTTGACTTAATAAGAGATGAACTCTGGAAATTTCCACAAGCAGCCGGACATAAAACTTCAGGTACAAGTTGGACCACGAGGAGAAACTTGTAAGTCTTGAAACTGGGAGCAGGCAGTGAGGCCATCAATCAGTGCTGGAAAATAGGACAATTGAATGACTGAGGTTCTTCCTGTGGCTTATGCTCATCCACTTCCAGTCAGTTTAACACGGTGCAGCTGGTAATACTTACGCTTCCTCTGACTCAGCGTAATCACTGCTGTTCCTGTCATCTTGCTTCCCTTTTTGTTTGTGCCGTTTCGATCTACGTTCTCCTTTTTTTCCCCATTTCTTTGACTTTCTACACCCACGTGCTTCAATAATGTATGTGTATTTGAACATTTATGGATTTCCTGTGCTCTTGCTCATATTCCTAACTCTTTGTACTCTCTTCACATTTATGATCTATCTTTAAATCTTTTGTTGGTAGACGTTTTTCAGCTCTTAAACTTAAATGCCTAAATTAATTTTAATACACAGTACAGTCCGCAAGTTGTTCATATGAATTTCATACACTTTTCCCATGCCTGTTGAAGAAGCCTTCGATGAAAAACGATGCGCCACTGGATTGTAGTGATTGATTTTGAATTCATGACCGTGTTGCAACAAGGTGACATCACTTTACAGTAAATGGTCATTCAAATATATAATCATTTAATGGTATTGGTTTATTTATAGTTTATTGTGAGCAATTATTGCTTCCCTTGTGGTGTCCTGGTTTGGAGCAGCAACACAGCTGGTGAATAGAAACCCATTTTTATGTCATGATGCAATGAAAATCCGCAAACAGCTGAACTATTTCCTTTTTGTAAGTGACGTTCGTGTCAGACTCGAGCAAATGGGTGACGGTAAAGCCAACCGAGGAACAGAGATGTTTTTGTCGAATAAAATTGATGGCTTCAGAGTTTACAGCAGGAGACTGGCAGTGCCGCGGTAGGGAATAAAAAAAAACAAAATAATTGCACCACAGGGGAGCAAGGAGCGAGCCAAAGTGAAAACAGTGGACTGATGACCAGATCGACACGGGGAGCAGAAGCAGTGCGGCTCGGCTTGAGTTAGTATGCGGAGGTTTACTGGCGAGTACGGCTGCTGCATGGCCGAGAGGCACAAGTGAGTCCGTCAACTCACGAGGCGAACAGATCTGAGAGAAGAGGCGAACAATGAATACAGCCAGTCTGTGATTATTCCCAATGGCCAAATGGGAATGCAATGAAATACAGACGTTATGCAACAAGCCAAGGGGGTTATTACTTCTGCATTTGCAAACGTTGTTAACCGGAGTGTTGTCGAGTTGATTGCTCTGCGTGAATACAAAGGTAAAGCACAGCAGCCTTTCAGCAGATTGCTGCCTTCACTAATGACACCAAAGCGATTAGACGAGCTCCGCAGCACTGATGCGGGAATGTTTGTGCCTGGACGCACGTGTGTGTTGTGACCAATGGGTGAATGGCACCCTGCTTAAAAGAATATGGGGTCTTTTACTGCTGGTAGGGTTCTGAGTTTCCCAGCTTCACGCGGCCAAACACAGCCACGGTTCTGCAGAATACACTCAGAAGAATGGGCGAGTGGGCACACAAGGACACATCAACTCTTTACTGCAATTTCATTAATCTCTGAGACTCAATCAGAAGATTAATCCTCACATGCCTTTCCACGCCACTTATTATATTGATCATTTTTATGAAGCTGTGCTGCCTCATCAATTTAAGAGTCGTTCATCCAGGTGCTGCCGTAACGGACTGCGTTCATCCTGTTGTCCAAACTGCTTGATTGGATTGGACAAAAATGTTGTCTCTTTTTCGTTTTGATATTGAGTGTAGAATTACTGATTATGACTGAAGGGTTTATTCAACTTCTGCATACCACTAACTATAAACAGTTATTGGTATGAGTCCTGTCGTTGATTTTCTTCAGTTTGTCTTGTCAGCCAGACACACATGTTGTCTCTCTATATGCTGTCACTCGCAGGCTGCTTGTGTGCCAGTGATGCTTAGTAACGGCTGGGAGCTTCCCTTCTCGGAGATCATCGACTGGAATACAGCAGCTGTGATCGGGGATGAAAGGCTGCTATTACAGGTGGGCCCAGTCAGAACATGAATCAAGAGACCGAACATGGTTTCATCAGCAAAATCTATTCGTACTACACCGACACATTGCCAGTTCTATGTCTCTCTCTCTCTGTCTCTCTCTCTCTGTCTCTCTCTCTGTCTCCCCCCCTATTATCCATGCTTGATAGACCACAAATACACTGACGTTATTTATGTAAAAGTCCAGATATATGCATAAAAAGCTTTGGTGATTCAGTCACTTCAGCTTCAATATTGATAACTTATGATCTTTTTACTGCAGTACTGTAGTAACAAGGTGATTTATTATTCTTTTTTGATTGAAAGTGGGATTAAATACATATGTTTGTGATTAAAAGGAGTGAAAGAGAAAAGTAAAACTTCCAGTAAAGTGCTGATAAATATCTAATTGAGTGTAATAAAGTGAAAATGCCACGTTGCCAAATCTGGTAATAAGGCAGATGGATCTTCCTTCACATTTGTACAAATGAGTGTCACTTCTGTCTGAAACATTAAATCACACATTTTCTCTTCGTTGTTGGGCAGTATTTGTGTAAGTCGGACTTAATTTGGACTGTAAGACCTTCGGATTTAATTTAAATGACAAACGACACTCACCTATTGTATACATTTGATCCTGTTGTTCTTTCGTCTGGACCACGTGAATTAATAAGTTAACCTGTGTTACGGTTTGTTGCAGATCCCCTCGACGGTACGCTCCATCCACCAGGATAAAATCCTGTCCCTGAGACAGCAGACACAGTTCCTGTGGGAGGCTTACTTCAACTCCGTCGAGAAGATAGTGTTGACCACACTGGAGGTACACACACACACACACACACACACACACACACACACACACACACACACACACACACACACACACACACACACACACACACACACACACACACACACACACACCTGTTTCAACAACCCAAAAGGATGCATGAAATGTTTTGTTTTGGGTTGATCAATACAAATCTTTTGGCAGACAGCTTACATAATTTCCCTTGTCCTTGTTGTCGCCTTAATGTTGAGATATTTTCAAGGGCAGACTGCGTGTGTGCAGATTCACTATCATTATTTACAGCGACTATTCCAGACGAGAGTGAAAAGGGAGAGGGATGATCTATATTGTCGTATACTGCCGTCATGTTCTTTGACTGCATCCTGCCGTGGCTCGGCCATCGATCATTTTAGTAGTTTGCTCCTGTCAGAGTCCATTTATGTGTATTCTTCCTGTAGCAGGCCATCACACTGCTCCTGGGCTAGAATTACAAACAGGCGAGACGAGAGCAGAAAGTAATGAGAGAAGGGAAGCAGACAAAAACCCGCCTTACCGATTTCTAAGCAAGGCAGTATTTTTTTTTTCTCCTTCTTCTTCTTTTTTTTTTATACATTTTATAATATGGTCAAGAATTTACCCAGCTTCAAATTTGCTTGCGAGCTTTGCTTACCATGTCTAAATTTGTCAAATGACTTATCTGAATGACAAAATGGAGTACACGCGGTTATCCAGTCACTTTCTCCTTTTTATTATATGGAAGCCTCATCGCTGACTGCAGCGGACACCATTAGCAGCTCTCCTAAGATGAGGTGGGGAGTCTGAGCGCAGGAAGGCAGAGCTAGAATTTCTCTGTCGGCAAGGTTGAGTTACCGCTGCGACAAGCTGATCTCTGATGTGTTTACACTCGGTATCAGTATACCGTGCTCCAGCATGTGGTCAGTTGTGTTTTGGCTTCAACTGAACTCTCCCAGTGAGCTTCCACGGCCCGTACCTTGAATATCTTTTACGGCAAACATGGAAAAAGATGAACCCCAGGCATCAGGCTGTGACTTCATGCTGTAAAAGAAGTAAACATGGTACACTTTGATCTGTGTCTTCATCATAGACCATAGAGAAGAAGAAGAAAAAAGCGGAATATTTTAACGAAGTGTCCCGTCACTGTGTAGGAGGAGTCTTAGTATTCTAGTGGGAACAATTGAAGCAGATAATGAGGTACCTGTTGTTAGTGTTATATATAAAAAAAAAAAAAAGATCACTTAAAATCTTTTTTTTTTTTTTTTTGATGGCATGAATTTATTTGTTTTGTCTAATTTTAAAATCACCCTCAACACATTAGGTCCAAACTATTATGCTCTAAAATGTGATTTAAAGACTCTTCTCGAATATACAGATGCTTTTCTATTTCAAAGCTCGGATTCCACGGAGGATTATATCAAGTCACGCTTGCAAATGGAGTCTTAAATGAATAAGTACATTCTAGAAATTCTATGTATAAAAGACCTGTTTTCACTTTGCCATTTCATGCATGTTGGATCCATAATCAATCATAATTAAAAAATTGTAGTCACCAAAGTCTTGACGGTTTTTAACTCGATAACTTAATAAAGCAGCCGCTGTTTTCTAAGGGCCTCTGGCACTTGAACTCATATAAATTTGAGCTCTTATGAATACAACCCTTACTGAATCCAACAATTGCATTGAGAAATAACATGCTTTATTTATTATGTATAACACTGAAGTGATGTGACTTTTGCATTGGTATAATTAAAACAGATAGACAGCTATTTTTGTAACACAACCAAAAATAGGCTATCATGAAGAATCTAATGAAATAAAGAACAAATAATGGGATAAAAGAAATCAGTTGTTTCTGAAAAGACATGACGGCACAATGCAGTGAGACGTGAGCACATTGGGACAGCATATACTGTTTTTGTTTGGGGTTTTTTTCTTCCTTTTTTTAATTGTTCCACAGCAGTCGGTAACTGTGTCTGTTTGAAAAGTTCTAGTCTTGTTAACCCCCTTTTCATCTCTGGGTTGAGTAGGAATAAAAAATTATTGCCCAACTGTGTTTAATCAGCTGACAAAATGTAGTGAAACTTTAATCTTGTCCTCCCCCCCTCGTAGATCATCCAGGACCGGGTACTTCTGCACACTTCAAGGAGCAATCTCATGTGGAACAGTCTTCCTGGAGGTCTTTTTACGCTGCCTCAGTACTCCACATACCTGAGAGACTTTCCCTTCTACTACTCTAAGCTCGGTCAGTCAATGAATCATGCACATGCTAAGAAACATGTTCGTGACACACCCTAAGGTCTCTTTAAGTCATTTCTATTTCTGAATAAACCGTCCAACAGCTGGTGTGCGGCAGCTGTTAAGCACTTCTAAACCTGTTTTTTTAATGACAAGCTTTGTGATCTGTGTTTATTTTTTTCCCCTCATTTGTCACTAAAAGGCACCAATTAGACCTGCCTTGTCAAAATTCTGCTTGTTTAATTGGACACATATGTGACTTGTTGACACTGGGATTAAGTGTACTGTCACCTTTTCCTCTGCAAGCCGAATTAGACTTCATCAGCTAAGATGTGTTTCAAGTAAACACAGCTTAAACTAATCACAGATATACTAAGCTGCTAAATGTATTGCAAATTAAAATTTCATTTTTGGTTTGGAAGATCTGGTTGTACTGATCAAACTTGTAATTGCCAGACAAGAGCGATTATTAAACCCTGAATATAAGCCTGTTTTCTAACCTATTTCCAATATCGTATCTGGTATGAGGTAATTCTCATGATTGAGTGCTTTATTGATAGATTTAGATGGTTTATTAACCTTTTTATGTTCTGTTGGTTTTTTTGTTGTTGTTGTTTTTCCAGGTGTGAAGCCATACCCTAAATTTACGGCGATAATTCATGTG
This sequence comes from Blennius ocellaris, assembly GCF_963422515.1. Classification (NCBI taxonomy): domain Eukaryota; kingdom Metazoa; phylum Chordata; class Actinopteri; order Blenniiformes; family Blenniidae; genus Blennius; species Blennius ocellaris. The sequence goes on along the minus strand of NC_137657.1, from coordinate 19,080,393 downwards.
GTCACCCCACTTGTCTCTCAGTCTCAGCCAGTGATGAAGCTGCTTGTGGCCGTGGCCAAATCCCAGTACTGTGCTCAGGTAATTTAAAAGTTCAACACGGAACATTGAACAACACACTTGACGTTCACCTGATAGGAGAGGCTTAATGGAGCAAGTTTATAAACATTGAGGAAAAACGATTCACATCTGAATCGTTTCACACTGCAAAGTGAGAAAAGTTTCTTTTCAGAGGAAGCTGAGTTTTGAGGTTTTTAGTAAATCCATGATGGTGGCTGAATGAAAAGCTTACTCACTGGTGCTTGGAAGACACAGCATCTGTGATCCACTCTTCAACGGCTTTGGTTACTCCTGCTACCATTTTACCATTTTATTGACAATTATTTTGACCATCTGCAGACATGCTGAAATTGTAGAGTTTTTCACCAACACTTGTGGGAGATGGAAACGTTATGAAGTGTTGCCTTTCAAAACATTCACTCCGGTTGTTATGACAGCGATGGTGTTCAATTTGTCTTATACTGTGGGCTCCATTTGCCTCCCAGGTTTCGGTTCAGAGACCTTATGCTTGACAGCACTTGCTGACAGTATTTAAGAAAGGCTTTCAATGGCCTCTAAATGAAAACCTGCACGAGTGCGTCAAATGTGGGGACAATTTATTTTTCTTATTGCATTGTGGTGGGACATGAGCTTTTGACATCCACTTCTCCAACAAAAAAACAAGAATTACAATGAAAGAGTTATTTTCCGAGCTTGTCTAGCAAGCCAAGCACTTAGTTACTCCACATTATTCTAGTAACAGAAAAGGCAGTAAACATCTTTTGCTTGTTGTGTTGTCTGTCTGAGTTCTAATATTCACCATTGCAGTACTTTTGAGGCCCTGAGTTTTGCAGCTTTTGAATAAAACTGAACATTTTGCAGCCATGTGTAATATGCAGTATGCGTATTGCCTTAGTAATTGATTACGTGATGTGTTTTGGAGATATTCATTTTTAAAACGACAACCGCTTAGCCTTAATTTGCATCATTTGTCATGCAATATTTTGTGAAATCATACAAGGACACTGGAAATCGGAATTCGTACAGTTTTGCTGAGACTAACATACATGTGAAGCTTGTCTGAATCTGATCTCACTGATCTTCCCTTTTCGCAGGTGATGGTGCTGTGGAACTGTGACAAGCCTCTTCCTGCCAAGCACCGCTGGCCTGCCACCTCAGTCCCTGTTGTTGTCATTGAAGGTGAAAGCAAGGTAAAAACCTCAGCCGGATACTGGAGCCTTGTATAATACTGTGTCCTTCCCTAGCAAGCTGAAGTTTGAGATGGAAATGGTCAAATGGCAAGTGTTGCATTCCGAATCATTGGATCAGTGCAAAAATACACATTTGCATACTTCCATGTTCCTCTTTTGAACTGAGAGTTCTCAAACTGAACAGTCTGTGAATGGGAGCAAGAAAAACACCCCACAAATGCACACCCTGATTTGCAGTATACAGCTTTGAGGTATCACAGAGATTGCTGCTGCAGATAAAAATCTGCATGCTACCTCCATTTCCAAATTGCAGTAACATCAATATGCATATATTTCTAGAATCTAAAACCACCCCATGAGAATTTGTCATTCAGTTATTAGTATAAAGACATGCGGGAACACCAAGGCAACTGGGCTCATCTGGGAGGGAAAACTGCCTGTCGATTTTGTATCGGTAGTTTGAAGCTCATCAGTGAAATGCCGTATTTGTATGGTCATTGGTGTTGTCTGACTCCTGATGTTACCGAGGCAAGATCAAACAACTCGTACAAACAGATGCGAAGAAACTATTAGCACTGGTTGTCAGGCAGCTTCATATCACTTGTGCTCAAGTGGGTTCTGTTTATACCATGGTAGTTGGCGTTGGACTGCATGGTAAATACTATTTACTCACAGCACCCAGTCCCATTGTGTGTGTGTGTGTGTGTGTGTGTGTGTGTGTGTGTGTGTGTGTGTGTGTGTGTGTGTGTGTTTTGCAAATCCCACCAGGTGATAAGCAGTCGCTTTCTGCCCTACAACACCATCCCCACTGATGCTGTGCTCAGTCTGGATGAGGACACTGTACTTTCTACCACAGAGGTAAATGCAACAAAACATTCAGGCACACTTAAATATAATTTGATCTCGAGGTTAAAAAAAAATCAAAACAACTTCTGGATCCAGGTGGACTTCGCCTTCACCGTGTGGCAGAGTTTCCCTGACCGCATCGTTGGTTATCCGGCCCGGAGCCACTTCTGGGACAGCAACAAGGAGCGGTGGGGCTACACTTCCAAATGGACCAATGACTACTCCATGGTGCTGACAGGAGCCGCCATCTATCATAAGTACGAACACTCTTGGTTTCAATTTGAATTGATAATAACTCACTTGGTTTTGTAAGTGTATGTCCCCTCCTCTCACGCCAACTCTTCTCCATTAGATACTACCACCACCTGTATACCACATACCTTCCAGCCAGTCTGAAGACCATGGTAGACCAGATGTCCAACTGTGAGGACATTCTGATGAATTTTCTGGTGTCGTCGGTGTCTAAACTACCACCCATCAAAGTGACGCAAAAGAAACAGTACAAGGAGACCATGATGGCACAGGTAAGCCTCATTCTCCCTTGACGTTTTAGAAAGAGGTACAGCATGGGTACACCTGGAAAAACCAAGCGCTCTTCTTTGTCTTCCAATATAGCCAATGGTTTGAAGTCATTGATCATTTTCAAGGAGTCTGAAAGTTCAATATCCTCACTGAAGCGTCATTAATTTTGTTGATCTTTTTTCTCCCTCACTCTGTCTCCGTTCTGACCATCCTCTCTCCCTCTTCCATCACTCCCCACCACTTCTACTTTCCATCTCCAGAGCTCCCGTGCGTCTCGCTGGGCTGACCCGGACCATTTCGCCCAGCGTCAGACCTGCATGAACAAGTTTGCCAACTGGTTTGGCACCATGCCATTGGTCCACTCTCAGATGAGGCTGGATCCTGTCCTGTTTAAAGACCAGGTGTCAATACTACGGAAGAAATACAGGGACATCGAGAGGCTATAACCCTCCTGAGCCCCCCTGCTCTCTGGACACGACAATGAAAGAGTGAGGGGGCGGACCCATACGGAAGTGTAGAGCCTGTCCATGATTGTGTGGATGGCTCGGTGCAGAAGCAAATTGGATTAGGTACAGAGAAAGGAGGAGAGAACAAAGCAGAACAGATTTTGAGACCACACTTTTCTGTCTCCGTCACTGTCCATCAGCTTCTCCTGTCTGTCCCTGCTCTGATGTTGACTGAGCAAACATGCTCTACTTTATACACAATGACTAGGGACACCTGAGGACTCGGGACTGCTCCACTTTGAACTGAAGAGGTTGTGGGAGCATCCAAGCACTGGCAAACCCCTCCCAACTCCAACCTGCTGACTGTTGTGCTCTCTACACTACGCACAGGTTCTTGAAAGTTCGTGCTGGCAGAATATTATTGATAATTGTGAAGAGGATAACACTATTTTGGATCGTGTTTAGCTATTTTTTTATACAGTGAATGAATGCCCAGCACTACTCTCGATATAATGTCTTAACTCAAATGAACTTGGGGTGGATACAGAGACCATGGATCCGTGTTCGGGTTGTTAATCTGACATTCACAGTGCCTCGCAGTTTTATCTCGTGATGCTGGGATCTGGAGTCTGAGAGAAAAGACACGGTGCAGAATGAGCACTGTGATCTTGCTGTTTTTTAGATATAATTTGGGATTATCTTCACTATTAACATTGTCGGGTTTTGTAGTAAAATCTCCAGGTCAATAGTGATATTTTTGATTCGAAATGTAATAAAGTGGTTTTTATTGAGTTGAAGGGGGGAAAAAATCCCCATGTGCCAACGATCTTCAGGAGAGCCCTATATAAAATGAAATAAATGCAGAATGAAACTAGTAATTACTTTAATAAAACAAACTTCCATGATTAAAATGACTTATAGGGCAACACAACAATGAAACAACAGTTGGGGGAGTATCCAGAATTCCAATCATCTCACCCCTGGAGGTCCTACATCTCAGAATTCCTATAAGTATAAGCTATAAGTCCTGATTTCATGCTGTCCTGTAACAAGTTCACTAATGACTGACACGCACTCGGAGTAAGTTTTCACCGAGCAAACGACTGCTTCATTCCAATTTTCATTTGCAACTGTGATCTCACAGCTCTCGCCAAGTATTTGTTACGCTGCTTAAAAGCTCCATGTTGAAATGTCCAATGGCGCTTTGGAAAGTCCTATAATGTGGCTTTGTGCTTCCACCATCTCGCACATTGGTGTTGTGCCATGGCCCTTGAGCCACCTTCAGTCAGCTGATGAAAATGAGAGGGAGTAAGAAGTGACGTCTCTGTCACTCCCTTTGAATTGGTCTTAACTCTGAGATGTATCTCATGCGCTGCGTTGACTGGAGAATGTCTGTGGAACATGAATTTGGGTCAACATTCAAGCTCTTTTTCTGTAATTGTTGCTTTTGTGTGTTTTGTATGTTTTGGTTTTCACCTTCAAGAATCTCAAGTCCAATATGTTTTCAAAAGTTAAACATCGAGTGAGCTTTCCCTGCCATTTAAATCTTGGAGAATTTCTATACATATATAACATCTTCTTTTTCTTTTTTCTTTTTTTTGCATGCGCCTGTGACACATTCATGTGTTTGTGTGTACTTTGATTTCAGGAATGCCATGCGTTCTCAAATTAATTTTGTCCACCAACTATTTGTGTTCTATGTAGAAAAATCTGAGATGGAAAGCAGGGGAGAGCTTTATGTATGGGAGAAATCTGCAGAGGCGGCCGCTGCTCTGCGTTCTCACTTTTGAGAACGTGCTATCAGCTTGACAGCAAATAAACAATCCTTGTATAAGTAAACACAAGTGCTATCAAGACAGCTGAGTATAGTCATCAACGGAACCACATTTCAGAAAAGGACTTTGGTGCAATATTTAAGATGACACTTTCTCTATCTTGCTTCTTTTTTTTTTCCTTCTTTTTTGAGTTGGCGATGCAGAGGGCAGGGGGGGGGGGGCGGGGGGCTTTAGATTGATGTGCCTTCAGAAGAAAAACTTTTTTCATTTATCTGCCTTGTGCAAGTAACAGGTCCCTTTTTTGTTTTTTTTCCTGTTTTCTTTATCAGCATCCGGCAACACATAACGGCACCCTAAATGATACTGTGTACCACTGGAATGCTACTAAGACTCACTACCACACAGCTGAAACTAACATTCCTGCCTTTTCTGTTAAGGAAGCGTCTTTCAAGGTCTCGTTAGACTCGACCCAACACACACTGCCTAGTATTAATACATATGCGACGTCCCAAAAAGCCCGCCTCTACCTGTTTCTCGCGCTCATAGTAACACATGTAATACACATAATTCACATGCACACAGTACTTATCAGACAGGACTGCGTCTCCCAAGAATTCTCTGCCTGTTTCCTTCGCTGTCTGCCATGACTGCAGATCTTATTTTAGAGAGATTAAAATGGAAGAATAGAGGAAACACATGATTTTTGTAAATGAATTTTATAAAAACAAATGGGGGAAAGAAAAAAAAAATCAACGAATAAAATGTTTGACATAAAATTATGGCTTTATTATGTTTGTTCACATGTTTGGATGTTTCGTGACTGCAGTGTTGTGTGAATGACATCGTTTTCATCCTACTCCATTCCTTTTCTCATTTCATCCACCCCCCCCCACCCCATCTCTCTCAGACATATCCGCAACCTATTTACCGTGAACACATTTTGTGTGTTTTGGTTTCATACCTCCATGTGTGCGTGTATGAACTTTGTCCCATGCCAAGAAACTGCAGTGTTTACATAAATCTGTGTGAGGATGATTGGTTTAGACACGCTGCATAAATAACAGCATCTATCCAGGATGATCCCATGGTGCATGAGAGCTGCCAACTCAGCTGGAGCAACAGCTACAGACGAGATTGCTTCCCCAAACACACACGTATATACATATATACGGGCACCAAACTCGCAGAGATCTGCCGTATGCGAAAGCTGGACGAGTGCCCACTCGGGATGAATTATCTTGCGTCATGCCACAAGGAAACCATTTGGACAGTCACACAAACAGGACATGCACTCTTGTGTGCTGTGGTCTAAATCAGGAGAGGGTTAGAGGGTGACCCAAAAAAAAGAGCACATGATCCAGATGTGTAGGGACTATAAATGCTCATTTTTTTTTGGTGGGGGGGGGGCGGCCTTCACAGATCTTGCCGCTTGAGAGTTTCACTGCACCCTGGGGGCCCGTCCACTGCCAAAGTCTTCTGGGGTAATTTAATGGTATGCAAATTCGTGCAGACTTTCTTAATCCTGTTGATGAGATGTGCATCTGCAGTGGAGGTGGAACCGAGTTTTGCAAGCAGGACTCTCCGCCGCTGTTGGATTGACTGAAGTGAGTCCGAGCCAAACTGGAGTAAGTCCCCTCTGCTTCTGTCAGCCGTGCTTTAGAAATCGCTGCAACATGCTAACTCAAACCTTGGAAAGAGAAGAAAGATTTTTTTCTCTGCTGCTCTTGGACTCTTTTGATTGTATCCAAACCGTCTATCTTGGTATGTGGGGGATTTTTCCATCATGGGGACATCTGTCTTCGAGTTAATTAAAGTTTCTTTTAAAAACTCACACAGTGCATTCCGAATTATTTTGTCATCACGCAGTCTCTTGTTGCACTTTGGAAGTTTAAAATATTTGTGCAGATTCTTTACTTGGTCTGATTGGTCAATCTTATTGTAAGCATTTGGGCTCCGTAAACCAAAACGATAGATTTGAAATGAGACAATCAAGACCTGGCTCTAACTTTACACCCAAATCAGGTGAATGATGTGATTTAAACTCTTTTTTTTTTTTTTTTTTTGGTCTTTCTCATTTGTCAGTGGCCAAAAGTTACTAGACAAACAAATATAGTGGAAGTGTGTGTATGAAGACTTTCTTTGTTGGAGATTGACACAGTAAGTCTTTGCAACTGGAAAACTATGGTCTTCAATAGACATCATCAGATGCTGCAGGATAGATGTTGTATTTCCTGCACAGGAACCCTCAATCTTGGCTGATTTGCTTCAAAATCACTGTGGCGGTGTAATGAGCCAAAATGCTGAAAATGTGTTCAGTGTTTCAATAGTTGGTGGATTGAATGCATATTTAGAAGAGATGCATTTTTCTTGTTCACTATTTTTACTCCAATAGCAAATTACTCTCAGCTTGTGTCAGATTAAATTTGAAGGCATATGCTTCATAAGATGTAAATATTCACGTTGAGAGGAACAGTTGCATTAGAGGTGACGACAAGGGTCTCCCTGTGGCAACGGGATTGAATCCATAAAGATTAGGAGCATTACGGCACACTGATAGCCACAATCACTGTGTTTGGCAGGATTCAAAGAATCCAACGCTTCATTATACACCCTGATAATAAAAAAATCTGCTGCCTCTCCGAACAGTCATATCCTCTGATGAAGTTCTGCTTGTTTCTCTGCGTAAACCCTGTGCACATAAGCACATCCAAAGGACAAGATGTTTTACTTCATGCAGCTGTGTGGATAATAACACACTCCCGTCTCGGTATGTCGGGATAATCAGATGTTCAGCTTTGTGACTCACACCTAGCACATCAAACAAGGTAGCTCATCAGGACCAGCAGAGCTTCGGCACAGGAGAGGCGAGTTTTTTTCTGAGGCTGTGTGAGACGCGTTTGCCACATCACAACGCCAGGCAGCAATCAAATACTAACTGGATGACATTATCTTGTCAAAGAGATGGGAGCCAAAAACCGTGTCACCACACAGACATGGCAGTCTGAAAAGGTGTTATAGCTACACTACTTTCTTTGTATACTGCAGGAAATCATGCTTTGGTCTCTCTTAAATCCACTTGAAAGCATATTTGGTTGTTTTTCTTTGATAAATAATGAATATACTGTGAAATGTCCAATAGAAATCCTCATATTGCATGATTCTTCAGTGAATTTGTCCAAATATTATATATATATTATATATATTCACACTGAGGGAATGACCTCTCACTGCCAGAGGTTGCATCGTCACTGTCAGAGCGACTGTGAAGCATTATCAAGCCTACCCAATTTCACTTGTCATCCTGCATACATCTATTCCGATTTGGACGTTCATTGCATGTAGCTTAAGATTATTGTTCAAATTGAGTCTTAAACAATGCTAATAAGTAGAACCTGGTACAACAGTGATGTGAAGCTGAGCTGCTGGTAAATCATAAACATGCTCAACTGGCAGCAGCTTTTCTGCAACAGATGCTGTTGCCTATGAAACAAATCCGCTTTAGTGCATTTCACAATTTGATTGTAGACAAATCAGTTTGTCTGTCGGGCATGTTCCTCGTCGCTCTATCTAATATACTGTTGGGAAATTGGTTTTCCAGTCTGCGTGGATGACCGGTTCGCAGCCAGGATTGTTTTTTTTTGTGTGGTTTTTTTTTCCATATTGAATTTGTTAAGCTTTGGTCGGGGTGCTTAAAACTGTTTCCTCCTGCTCTAAACCCATTTTCTGTCTTGACATTTTCTTTAAGTTGACCTGACTTCATTGATTCTTTCATCCATTTAACAATAATTTCATTAATGAATTAGTACTCTAAGATAGCTGAGCTCCGGAAAAAATGGGGCAGTATGAGTGACACCAAAGGCAGAAAACTAGGACACTGAAATCAAATGAAGTAATTATTAATGGCATAATCAATTATAATACTCTAATTAATAATTTGCCGCTGCCTGTGTGTGTCTCCTGATATGTCATGTCAAACTGACATTGAAAAGATATCAACACAGAATAGACATGAAGAATATGATGGGATTTATCCACCCATAAATGCATCTATGTGTAAATGTGATATATATGTGATATATATGTGTATATATGTGTATATATGTGTATATGTGTGTGTGTGTGTGTATATATATATATATATATATATATATATAAGAAGCAGAACTCAAGACTTGATATACATATATATATGAGTCTTATGAGATATCCGGTTTTGGGAATTTACAAGATTTGGATTTATCCTCCGTGATTGAATTTACTTGTGTATTTTACGTCCACAATGTCAATACCAATGGCTGCGGTGATGGTGTGTGTGCCACAGCGCCCTCTATATGCACTCTGGGCTCACAGCAGGCAGTGAATGTGCGCCACAGCGCCCTCTATCGGCACTCTGGGCTCACAGCAGGCCGGGTTCTCGGTGTCAGACTCCTCCTCCGCCATGTTTGACTGTAAACATCCTGCCGTTTTTAAAAGGACAGCGCTGAGCGGGAGGAAGGCGACTGGCGCCATCTTGGCTGTTTTAATGAGTACAACAGGGGGGCATTCACTGGGAGATATAACATAATAATTCGGATTTCACTCTAGGAGGGGTACAGTCGGTAAGTGTGTTTGCAGCAGAAGTGTTTGTGCGTAGTTTTCTGTATTTTACGAGGTGAAGTGAGCATGCATGTTAGAGTTTATTCGCCGCGGCCTTTACTGTACGCAGAGCCGTTAGCCAGCAGCTAACGAGAGTGTCGTACTGGTACAGAGAGAAAAAAAAGTATTAGCGAGCTTTGGAGAGCGCGTTCTTTCCCTGCGCTTCACTTTGTTGTCCCCACGCCAATATTACTACTCTTTCGTTACAAAATATTTTAACTTCATCTTCATTAATTTGCCTTAAACGTACGTGTGGACCGCCAACGCATTCATTGCTCCTTTTGTAGTTAGCTGGCGGCTAATTTAGTTCATCCCACTTGATGGCGCCGACTACTTACTGGCGTCGACCACCCTTTGGCGCTTTTTACTTTACAAGCTTCGCGAAGGCCGATTTCATTAAAGTCTTATCCAAAAAGCTGCGAAAATTTGTGTTGATTGTGTTTCCTAAAAGTTGTAAGGATTTTCCGGAGGAAAACGTGCATTTGTAGTGTTTGCCTCCAGGAGTGTAAAAACAGGCGGAACTTGAATGAAGTCAGCGCTTGTTTTGATCGCGACAGAATAATCTGTGTTTCTGTGGATTAGTACATGAATCTGTGGATATCTCCATATTTACCATCACCGGATAGCATGTGGTGGTCATTTAGTAACATTTGAATGATGTAGGTTTACTGGAGATTGTATGGCACCTCCACCGATTTTATAAGAGCTACCAAGTTTTTGTTATCTTTCTGTACAGTAGTTCAAATTCTGCTCATTTATCTGCTTTAAAAGGTTTTTCAGTATATAGGGCAACTAACTAATTAAGCGGTATGCGATTATTATAAATTCAGTTGACTACGTTTTTGAATAAAATTGACTCACTTGTCTCTTATCAGGTGTCCATCCACTAATCAAACAATAATATTAATAAAATTATGTATTCTTTACTTGCCTCGGTTCAAGTTGTACCACGTGATTCCATAATCACTGGCATGTTTGAATTTGATATTCAGGGTATGGAGCAAGTTGTGTTTTGTAACCTGTGGTCCAAGAAGCCTTTTGTGAATCACAAGTTCATATTCTGGATAGTTCGTAAACTAATTTCTTCTAAATTACCCCAGGCATATTTTCTGACACCCGTTATATTTTGTTCCAAGTTAGTTGAAAATGGCATGTGCAGTTGAAATCACAGTTTTGTTTTGCTCAATTGACATGTGAAAGGTTTTCACACCCTTTTCAATTGTGCTATCCAGGTAAACCATACCACAGTGTGTGTGTGACCCAGGGGAGCCAGGGCAATGTTCTACGCCCACTTTGTTCTCAGCAAACGTGGGCCGCTGGCCAAGATCTGGCTGGCGGCCCATTGGGACAAGAAGCTTACCAAGGCCCATGTCTTTGAATGCAACTTGGAGAGCAGCGTGGAGAGCATCATCTCGCCAAAGGTAATGGGTCAAGTATATGTCTTTGTGTGCATTTAGTTTGGGTTTTGTTGGTTGCGGTAAGCGACTTCCATCCTTTTTATAAAACACTGTTCAACTTGCTTTTCGCTCGTGTTATTTCTTTAATGTTATTTTCTTTTTCTTTTCTTGTAGGTGAAGATGGCTTTGCGTACATCAGGCCATTTGCTCCTTGGGGTGGTGAGAATCTACCACAGGAAGGCCAAGTACCTGCTTGCTGACTGTAATGAAGCCTTCATTAAGATCAAAATGGCTTTCAGACCAGGTGAGGAAAAGTGAAAGTGCTGCTGAAAACCAGTTGTGTTTGTTTCATAAAAGTTGTATATTTGCTACAGTTGGTTTTTTTTTGTTAAAGAAATTTTCACTGGCTCGGTTGGTTACTTTTCATGAGTCACCACACTGTGCAGGACAGTATGTGCCATCATCATGTTACTTTGTGCTCAGGTGTGGTGGATCTACCGGAGGAAAACAGAGAGGCGGCATACAATGCCATCACTTTGCCGGAGGAGTTCCATGACTTTGACCAGCCACTACCTGACCTGGAGTGAGTTAATCATTTTTACTGCTTTCATTTTTCTAGTCTCTCCTTTCGATTGGTATTGATGTTGTTTATGCGCTTGTTTGTTTCACCTGTCATGTCTTGTCCGGTGCATTTCTGCATGCTGTCCCCCTCAGAGCTTTTCACTAACGGTGTCTAATCCGGTCACAGTATTCTTGTTCGAATCTGAATTCTTTGCTTATTTACTGCTATTAAATTTCTATTTTGCTGCTAGCTTAGACGTCTTTTGTCTTTGAATGTGTCAACCATATGAACATCTAGTTTTATCTGCCACCATTCCTCCTAAAAATCTGGCTAGTGCAACACATAACTCCACAGGATCTTCTTTTGGAAAACAAACATTCATAGACTTGCCGTTGCTCTGAGTACATCATGTCTATGCTTGATATTGATCATTTGTGAAACCCTTCGACTCATCATCATGCATCTTTTCATTGTTGTGTGTGTTTTGAAACAGTGACATCGACGTGGCCCAGCAGTTCACCCTGAACCAGAGCAGAGTAGAGGAAATCACAATGCGGGAAGACGTCGGCAACCTCAGTCTCTTGCAAGACAATGACTTTGGTACGACACAACTGACGCGCTGATATCTGTCGCCGCATCAGCTTCGTATGAAAACATCACACGGCATCTGTGGAGTTGTGAATTAAACGCGTTGTAAATTATGTACTTTTTTGATGGAAGGAAATATCAAGGTTTTGTGAAAGAAGCAAGGTACGACGGGTCACATGCTTGTATTGATGGGATGAACTGCTGTGCTCTTCAGCTGACTTTGGTATGGACGACAGAGAGATGATGCGTGACGCTAGCACGTTCGAGGAGGACATCATGCATGGAACAACGGCCTCTAACCTTCTGCTGGAGGCTGAGCCTGGGCCGGCCAATCTCCCCGATAAATCCAACCACATGGAGTATGATGACTTTGGGGATGGTTCAATGGGCAACACTGATGGGGGAATGCTAGGTGAGTGCAATGTGATAGAGATGTTATTTTCACTCTGCAGGTCTACTGTGAAAGTTGAAGCTTTCATCTAACAATTTTTCTCTTATTCATCAGTCGACAAGCTTCTGAGCTCTGAAGATGGAGGTGGAATCTTTGATGATCCTCCAGCGATCACAGAAAGTGTCATGATGCCTCCAGATCACGTAGATGATGAAGATGACTTTGACAACCTCCAGTCACGTAAGTAAAACCGAATTGGGAAATCTGTGCGTTCTATTGGCAATCGTAAAGGTAAATAGCAAGGAACGCAGAGAAATGACATAAGAATAAAACAATGAAAGATTAGAACAGGACCAAAAAAATAACTAAAAAGTGCATGCACAACAAGCGTAAATAACGACGCAGTGCAGCCACAATGAGTGATTACATTACATAACGGCAGAAACAAGCAGGTCTTCCTCTTTCTTTGGAAAAGTACCTGATAAAAACCTGCATTGTTGTGTGACGTGTAATAAGCTGCTTCTTCAATTTGAAACGTATTCCTTTGTCCATCCAGCGGGTCCAGACAGCCCGGATTCTTGTCCAGCAGAGACTCTGCCAGCAATGGCCGACCACACGGAGCAGACCACTCTGGTTCACAATGAGGAGGAGGCCTTCGCCCTGGAGCCCATTGACATCACTGGTAAGAGCCTTCGCCGGAGGGACTGTAAAGTTGTGTTCTTGTGCCAAAGTTTTTCTTTGTTATTTCTTTTGCTACACATTGATTAAGAATTGATCTGGTGGAAATACTAATATATTGTGTTCTGTGTCAACATAGTGCGATACTTTTTTCTGCAAACAGTTCTATAATTCTTTGCCTGCAATGTTATGAATGAATGGTACAGGACGAAATGTTGAAGAAACAGTATTTAACTGCACTTTAGCAAAGAAAGCTTGAGTCCAGCACACCATTATTCCTCTCGTCACAACTGATTGTACATGAAACATGACCGTTTTTGTTTAATGAAGAGAAGAAACTACTTGTGGAACTACCTCCAGAGCCACAGCTTTGGTGAAGTGACAACCCATGTGTTTTTCTTCTTCTTTGCAGTGAAAGAGACAAAGGCCAAGCGCAAGAGGAAGCTTATTGTCGACAGCGTGAAAGAGTTGGACAGTAAGACCATCAGGGCTCAGCTGTCGGACTACTCAGACATTGTGACCACCTTGGACCTCGCCCCTCCCACGAAGAAGCTCATGATGTGGAAGGAGACAGGCGGAGTGGAGAAGCTCTTCTCTCTCCCTGCTCAGCCCCTCTGGAACGCCAGACTGCTTAAGGTATCAAACCACTGTTATACATTTTGATGTATTGCAGAATAAATGCCTATACGCATTCTAAAGTGTTTAAAAAAAAAAAAAAAAACGGAGTGTCGGCTGTCTGACTCTAATCACTCCCAAACACTTCGGTCAAGGTCTGCTGCTCCAAATAGGTTAGACGGAGTCGTGAAAGAGGAGGGAAGAGTTGGAACATTGTCTTTAGCATTGACATTCTGATCATGTTTTACAAATTGAAGCAAGAACGGGAGGTGGCGGAAATGATGGCGTTTCTTCATTCTGTCTCTATTCCCCGTTCCTTCACACCCTCATCTCACCCATCCTGAATACTGAAAGGGGAACATGTTGATGCATAATTTATTGATTTTTAGTTTTTCTTTGTTATGCCAGTTCTCCCAAAACTGAATAAAGTCTAACTGTTAAATATCTGTCAGATGTTCACGCGCTGCCTGACACCTCTGGTGCCGGATGAGCTGAGGAAGAGGAGGAAGGGCGGCGAGGCGGACAGCCTGGACGAGTTCCTCAAAGAGCTGGAGAACCCAGAGGTTCCCCGAGACGACGTCATGAGTCAGCACCGAGATGTAATTGGTAAGTCGGGCTGAGGCTGGTGAGAAGGTGTAATAATCAGTCGGAAGGTCCTAACGGACACCTTCGGCTCGTCTGCGTGAATTGTGACACCTCGTCAAGTTCCGTGTGTCTTTTTTTTTTCCAGACCAAACCATCATGGAGGAGCCCAGCATGCTCGCAGCCTCTACGATGGAGGGAAGCAGGACGAGCTTGGATGAAACCGCCATGCCCCCTCCTTCCACTCCCCGCGGCGTCAAACGCAAAACCCTTGACAAAGAGAGCGCCCTTCCGGTGAGTGCTCATCATTTACATTTCATTTGTCTTGTCTGGGAATGAACTTTGACAGTTTTCTCAGTGTGAAAGTGTTCAGAATGACTAGACTCCCAACAGTTGTTCGCGTTATTACTGATAATGCAGCAAATTAATTCCAAATTAATTGCTGCTTTTCTAAATCTGTCAGTTCAGTATGCTTGATGAGTTTTATTTCACACAAGAGCTGAAACGCTTGATGCCACATTTCCTTTTCCTCTTTCAGATGGCTCCGTTGGAGCAGCAGCAGGTGGACCGCTCAGTCCTGTCCCAGAGGTTAGACATGCCTCAGGTGGATCTGCCCCCCGAGGAGAGCAGTCTCAGCCTCACACAGCTTGTACCCGAGCTTGACCTTCTTGGTGAGAAAGGAAAAGACAAGAAAGACGACAGCGACGAAGAAGAGGTAGGGCCGTGGAAAACTGCTTCTTATGTCCTGATGTTTGTGTCCTGACAAGTTGGTCCTGATTACTTTGCCTCTGGCTCTCAGGATGAGGAAGGCCAGGCTGGAGACCAGGATCAGGAGGAGAAGAGATGGAACAAGAGAACCCAACAAATGCTTCATGGTCTCCAGGTAATGAGCTGTTATTGTTTGCAATGTCCACGAACCAGATTTTGATTTGTCTGAAATGGTGACCTTTGTAATTCTATTTGAATAATTTAATTGCCAATTTAAGAATTTGGTGTGCAGTGTTAATTTTTTTCCCTTTAGATATGATTTATTCAAAAAACACTTTTGGTGGAGTGCACTGCTCTGCTCCTAGATCTTTTGTCTCGGTAGAGGAGTTTTAATCACTGAGTAAACTTGAGTGTCTGTGCTCTGTCCCACCAGCGCGTCATGGCCAAGACTGGCGCCGACTCGGTCAGCCTGCTTGACTTGTGCCGGAACAACAACAAAAAGCAGGCAGCTGCAAAGTTTTACAGTTTCCTGGTCCTGAAGAAGCAGCAAGCCATCGAAGTGACCCAGTCGGAGCCCTACAGCGACATCATCGCCACCGCTGGACCAAGATTCAACCTTATTTAGACATCGGAAGAACAGACAAACACTGCTTGCAACAGACATACCTTTTTAAAAAAAAAAAAAAATTACTCGACTTTTTTGCCTTTTTATTGTGTTTTCCTGTCAGCCCTTGTTCTGTTGTTTTTTTTCTTTATCCCTGGGGAAGGGGGAGGATCTCGTGGGGGAAAGGGACAGAAACTTTTTTTTTTTTTAAGGATTTTACTGTACTACAAATGGAATTATGCAGTGTTCTTGGTTCAAAAGGAGGAGGAAGAATGTTAAACAAGTATATTTATAAAGCAACCTTTTACAGTCACCAGTTTAAAAACTTTGCTTCATTATGTTTTGTAAGTTAAACTTCTGTTGTCTGCTCATTCCATATGTTTTGTACTTTTTCCCCTCAATCAACTGAAATGTTTCAGATTTTAGATAAAGGCCCCTGTATTTCATGTTGAATAATGTATGGACTCTACATGTTCTGGAAAGGTACTGTTCCTTTACTCCAAAGTGTAACTTCTCCCACCGTCTTCTTGTTGCACTTATTCCTCGATTCAATCAATCCGACAAAAATTCGTAAATCTCATGATCAGTATCATGTTTCAGATGTATAATTCAAGCAGTTTTCCAACTTTTATGTAAATTTTTTTTGTACCTTTTTACGTTTATGCTTATTCACCTTTTTGCATTATGTAACTCGGTAATGTACTTGTTACACGATCCCACCTTTTTAGTCTTGGGGTAACTTCTAGTTGTGATACATCTGTAAAGATTTGAAATAAAGTGTTTTAAGTACTTGGATAAGTAATGGGGTTTTTTTTAATTCAGAAGACATAACTTGAATGAAATTATAAATTTGGTTTTCATAACTTGTCAGGGGCAGCGATTGGCTTTTCGTTGCACTAGAATTAGCTGGTGGTCAAAATACAAGCTGACTTTATGCTCATCAAAATGACAATCCTTGTCATGTTTCCATCTTGATATTTAACTTTAGTTTTGGTTGAAATGGCTGAGCAAAATCTACCAACGTGCCTGATATGAAAACTTCAATGTGGAGGGAGGAATATCAAATGAGATGTTGAAAATAATGTCGGCAACCTTATCTGAAAACATCCGAGTGAGGTGTGCCAAATTTAACCGCCAAGAAATGCATTGCATTCTCCCAATATCAAAATCAAGACTGCACTCAGTGGAATAGATTTTCTTTCTGATGTTTGATAGTCATGCGGCGCTCACAACCTTTGTAAATAGTTTAACAACATGTATTTTACACAATTAAACAGGTTAATTATGGAGACTCATTTACCGCTGTGTTATTCTATTAATTAACTTCAAAATTACAACCGACCGTTTAAGGGAAACTATCACGATGATGCGGCCCTTGATGAAAATGAGTATGACAGCGCGTGCAACATTGTTGCCGTCCCTAATGTGCACATCAGTGTTTTTGAGGTTTTTGAGGAATTCACAATTATAAAAAAAAAGGAAAACTCAATTCGATTATTAAAACCTGATTTTTTTTCATTGTGCAATTACTTCTAGTGGTGAATATTTTTTGTTAAATCAAAATCCCGGAAAGTTTTATATTTTTAAGGCCCCACGCGAACTTGTTTCCACACGGGCAGAAAAGCCGGACGTGCAATCACCGGAAGCGTCCGTCACTAAGACGTTCCTCCCTTTTCCGCGTGCGGCGGCTCACATAGCTTCTCGTTTACATCTCGGAGCAGACCTCACCACAGACATGGCTTCTACAAGCGGGACTCTGGACTCTCCGGTCAAACAGATCCAGATCGAGGGGCTGGTAAGCTGGAGGGTTATGTTGTGGGGCTCTGTGTTGTTTTTTCGGGGAATTTAAAGGCCGCGGCGGGAGCAGATGTGTGACTGCTAACGTGTGAGCATCATCATGGCGGACTCAGGCCGTTTCACACGACTATTGATGCCTTTGTTTATTTTCATTCACTCAGTTAAAAGAAATCACATACTTTTGATTTTAGTTTAGCAACCGGTCAGCTGATTAAAACAACAACAACAAAAAATCAAGATAACACAGATAAGGCTTTGATCGTCATATAGTTAACTGTTGTCGAGTTCTCATTCAGTCACTTGGGCTTTAACAGTGGATTTAGATCTTGGGTTTTTTCCTTCCCCCTCACGTTTGCTATAATTTATGGACTTCTGAAAAAAGAATAGCTCTGCTTTTTAATAAAAGTGAAGTGGTATAAGGATACAGAACCATGTGTTCTGTCCCAGGCTGAACAAAGGTTATCCGCTTCTGAAACCAAGGCACCCCTACTTAAATGAATGGATGCGTAATGCTTGTTATGTAGGTGTAAATACACATCAACATTTTTGTATGATTAACACATCTTTCATCACACGCGAATGTATAGCATTGTGCTTAATTCTAACTTCAGTTCACTTCAGTCACCAAGCCAGTGAATTTCAATAGCGAGCTCTATAGACGTCCTGATTGATTGATCAGACAGCTTCATCTTCTATGCCACTTAATCCAGTCTGGAGTCACAGGAGCTAAAGCCCAGCTAACTATGGGTGGGGGCAGGGTACACCCTAGATAGGTCGCCGGACCATCACAGGCCAGACAGACTACTACACTCGCATTCACACCAAGGGGCAGTTTTGGGTCATGAGTTGACCTCGCATGCATTTCTTTGGACTGTGAGAAGAAACCAGAGTACCCAAAGGAAACCCACGCAGAGAGAGAACATGCAGACTCCCACAGAAAGGCCACTGTCCTGCCGTGCGACCCAACACCTTCATGATGGGATGGCAACGTCTTACAATTCATTCACTTCAGTCAGCATGAATGCATTTCATCTCCTGTGCACTGACAGGGTTACGAAACTGTGGGCCGTTACAAGCAATATTGAGCTTGTCTCAGGATCAAGTTGAGATCAGGCGCAGCTGTTTGAACTTGGTTGAGGCTTTCATTTGTGGTTGGTAAGTGTTGCTCTGTGAAGACACACCCCCTTATTCATTAAACCTTAGTAACTTTTGCATTATTGCACTGTTCTAATAACAAGTCAGTTGTCGCGCATGATAAAACTTAACTAATCTCCTTTTTCATATTGTGTAGTACCTCGGTTCAAACAGCAGAGGACAAACTTACTTCACCAGGGTCCAGCTCCATCCTTTCACTTCCTGCCCTCAACTGTACTGGACACAAAGCGGCTCATTTTGCATGTGTGCCTGAACACAGCGGCGGAACCTTGACTTGCCAGCTGCTATTGCGTTTCCTTTTATCTTGCTCATTAAAGTTGCCCTCAAGTCTTGGGCTCTAATTTCAAATCAAAATATTTCCGCTTGCTGTGTGTTGTTTAGACCACAAATGAGAGTGCTTTATAATTTTTTTATTTTTTTTTATTTTAACAAGCCTTTTCAAATAAACATGTTAATTGCTGCACCCAAAGACGGCCACGGACCGTTAAATGTGCAACCTCATTTGGGTTGTGACATCTGACGGATTGGGTGCCTGTTTCAGGTAGTGTTATGAAATGCGTTTCACCTGAATGCATTGATATGCTGCAGTTGCCGCTCAGTTGCGTCATGGCCCGTCTGTCAGAGGTTTAGCTGGAGGCTTGCCTGTAGATCACTGCTGCTGTGTAGTAGTATCGGATTGTTTCTTGCTTTTGAAGAGATTTCGGTATTAGATCTTGCCACAGGAGTGGAGTGCAGTACAGCAATGGGCTCTATTAAACACCCACTGAGATCACACAATTGCTATTATGTCTGAAAAAGACCCTATTCATGTACTCTGACGTACAGTGCGAGTCAGGCACGGGGCTGATTTTGTGTTTCCGATAAAGAGAATCTCGACTGTTTTCAGAGGATATTTTTTGCCGTTGTGATTCTTAAAGCTTTTGGGGATTAAAAAAAAAAATCCAGAAACGTGTCGACATTAGATTTAACTTTATACAAATAGTACAAGTCTTTTTCTATGCCATCTTTCCGCTAAGGTTTTTAAATGTGCCTCGGGTCTTGGGGCCTGGACTTTGTTGTGAAAAGCGTCGTATCAAGATGCTGCCTGGATGAATAACAAGGATTTCAGGTGGTAACTTCCTAGTCAGTGTAGAAAATCTAATTATTCGCTCTCTATTATTCTTCTCGGTAGTTGAAATCTGCATTTTTACCGGGCTATGTACTTGGTGTCTTTTTTTTGTCAGCATGCTGTCCATGGAACATCGTCAGAGTTTAGGTCAAAGAACACCTGGAGCTCGTTTTGTAAAATTTAATTATAAATTCTTGCCATTATTAGTACCATTTAGAACATTTAGCCAATCAGGTTTGATGCATCCAAATGTTCTCTCGACGATGATGAACTTCATTGCTGACAAAATGACAACGCTTTAACGTCCTTTACGAGATGGTTCCGTAATACTTGTGTTCTTGGCCGCGACGAGTCTCGGCACAGGATTTTTTTGAGAGAAAAGCTCACGTGAAAGTGACACCCGAAACTCCACATTTACTGTATTGAGTGCAAGCTCGCGAGGAACAGCCCAGGTGGAGCTGAGCGCAGAACAATACAACCGGGTGCGATATTGGTGCTGATCAAGTGGCTGTCGTGTGCAGATGAGGTTTGGTCACCACTTTGCATTCATTACAGCCTCCCTCATCCTTCTTTCTGCAAGAAGCATCCAAAGCACTGCTTTGTTTTTCTACTGATTGTAATAGTCGAAAGCACTGCAAGGCCCGTGCGGTGGTAATGATCTCTGGCGCCGCCTGTGTCTTTCAAAGTGTTTTTGGGTAACACAGTGAATAACTCCTTGTTCCCATGTGGCCAGAACTTAAACTGAACAATTGAAAGTGTTGTCCATTCACCACCAAAGGTCCATGAACCAAAATCATTGTCACACTTCTCAAATGATGATGAACAAGATTGTGATTTTTTTATTTTATTTTTTCGGAGCCTCTTGCATGTCGGTTTTGGCCCACAGGCCCTTATGTTGTCTGCTTGTAAAGGGAAAGTGTAACTAACGGAGAGGAGCTTCACAACGGGGAAACAGAGATTATTCAGATCTCAAAACGAATCTCCTGACACCACCACAACGTCTGAATATTCTAATAATCGCTCAGCTTGAAATTTGCCAGGGAAATCAGTCTGTTGTCCACGTTCGTCATGTCTCTGCCCAGTACAGGGTGTCCGCTCCTCAGAAGTTCCACTGTACTGACTTTGCCTCGCGCTGTTCAGCTCACTCTGCAGGTTGATGTTGGTGTTTTTTTTTTTTTTTACTTTATTTATGTCAGCCAGCATTGACAAAGCTCCAAAGGTGAAATAAACGGCTCCACAACATGGCGAGTGACCCATAAATCAGGTGACGCACAACGACTCGATAATAAAATTTGTTGCCAACATTACTTAATAATCGAATTTAATCGGTTTCATTGTTGCAGCTGCATTTCACAGACTGACCAGCTGATCCTGATATTTATTAGACTGTAGTTACTCTGGTTAATATCTGAGTAAATTCTGCAATGCGTGTGTGAAAGCAGTGTCACTCATAACGGACTCTGTTAACACACACACACACACACACACAGCCGCTTTAGCTGCCGGCTGCTCCGAGTCAAACACATCTCCAGTCCTGACCAGCTCCCACTGAGTGTGTGTCTGCTGAGCTGTACCACTCTCCCCAGGGGTGTTTTCAGACAGACTGGTGACATTAAAATGCCCCCCAAATCTCTTAACTGTGGTGACTCACTTGAGTGAAATAATCCTGCTTTCAGGGGATGTTCAAAAGTATGTTTTTTTTTTTTTTTTTTTAAAGCAAATGTCTGGCTGGCTAAATTTCAGGCGATCTGTCGTGACCACTGAAAGTGTTTACACCTAAAGAGCATTTTCTTTTGCTCTGTGAAGAATGGCTGGTGGGGCACGGGTGTTATACACACCAACAATAACTTCTCTGCATTTCAAATGGCTGAATTTTAATTATGAAGAAATTATGTTTGCATCTAAAAACTGATTGCTGCAAATTGCATTTGGCGGCAGCTAATAAACGGCAGAGTGGGTGTCGTGATTTCGGCTCCATTTACTTTCAAATAATTTTCGATGATTTCTTTACCCACGTTGCAGTAACACCTCCCACTGACTGTTACCGGGGTCACTGGCTGTCGTGTCTCCGTCTTGGACTACTTCACAATAGGAGCCAGACTTGGCCTAACAAAATCAAACATGTTCGAGACGGAGCCCTCCAAGGCAGCAGGCGAAGGCTGGCAGATGAAGTGGGAGTCTGCGGTGGCCTTCATCCATGGCTTAACCCAGCAGATGACTCACGCCACACACACGCGCGCGCACACACACACACACACATGCACACACAAAAAAAAGTACTTTTCTGTCAAGTATACCACAACGTGCCACATAAGAGTTTGTCTACACTTCAGTGACGCGAAGAAACGAAGAAAAAAAAACCTCATTACGCGATCGTCTCCCGCATTGTACTTTCTCATCAACTTCCTCAACTTGATACCCATCGTAGTGGGAATATAGCCCCTTTTGTGTGCACAAGAAAGAAGATTTATGATAAGAATTAAAGGCAGCCAACAGGGGATTTGGACCACAATTGGTTTTGCACAATTCAATTTTAAGCTTGTTGATTTATAATACGCTGTCCACATATCAATCTTAAACCTCTCCACATGAGGTGAGCTCACTGGGCTCGTTGTCGCTGAACTCGATCAATAATATCATATGCGTGTGTGTGAGGGACCGAGACAGTTGTGTGTTTTTAGATTTGCAGAAACCTGCAGCTTTGCGTACAATGCCTCGTGGAATTTGCTCCACATCAGGAAGCCGGCTCTACAAATGCACCGAAACCTCTGTGCTCTCTTTCTATGGAGTCACCAGTTTCCTTGAAAATCCTCTCCGAATTTAGTTCTATTTGTTTGACCTCGTTGTTGTTTTTCTGGCCCTTTTGGCCAATTGTCCATCTCTCACCGCCTCCATTTCCAGATGGACACTATTTTAAGTGTGTGATGAACAGATTGCTAAGAGTTAGATAGCTAAAAGCATTGTGTATCTGTGCTATCGGCTCTCTCTGATGGAGGGAGACGAGAAAAGCTATTTGCTGGCAGAAAAAGGAGCCAAAGCTCAAAGGGGAGCGGGTGGGGGGGGGGTTTGTAAAGCAGCCAGGGCTGCTGATCCCCAGGACTTCTACTGCAGCCCTGTTTTCCCCCTGCCGTATCCCTCCTCAGTCTCCCTGGCCATCCTGACTCCACGCCCGACTATCGTCCTCGCCGTCACCTCATCTCTTCCCGCTTTCTTTTGTCATCATTTTCCTCTTCTCTCTCCACTTTCCGTGTTGCACATTTCCATTGTTGTATCTCTTCCTTCCGTCTCTCATTTGGCCCCGCTCTGCTACCTTCCCTCATCGAGTTTTCAGCCTCACATTTTTCTCACTCCCTCTCCGCACCCCCTCCACTGACCTATTGCTCAGACCTTCCTCCCCTCTCACTCAGCAAAGCCAGTACGGGCAGGCAGGAATGAGATTTGTTTTTCCCCCCACTCCACCCCATGTCGTCTCTTTTCTCTTGCCCCGAGCTCTTTTACTTGTTGCATGACGGGTCCAGCGCTCTATTGAAATAAATCATCTCCCAGGACTGTGTGTGTGTGTGTGTGTGTGTGTGTGTGTGTGTGTGTGTGTGTGTGTGTGTGTGTGTGTGTGTGTGTGTGTGTGTGTGTGTGTGTGTGTGTGTGTGTGTGTGTGTGTGTGTGTGTGTGTGTGTGTGTGTGTGTGTGTGTGTGTGTGTGTGTGTGTGTGTGTGTGTGTGTGCGCGCATCTGAGACCAGTAAGGACTCCCTTATGATGGTGTTGGGTGTTTTGTTGCGGGTGTGACTCCAGGTCTGCCACCCTGTGTGTGTGTGTGTGTCTGTGTGTGTTATTAATGCCTCTGGCTGTGACCTACCCACACTGTTATCAGCATGATTTATGCTCTCTCCCTCCACACTATGCTTCGCAGCTTTTTGTCCTGCTCCTGATCATTTAGAGGCTTTGCTTCATTCTAAACTTTGTGCTATTGCCGTTTCCTGGTTGGTGCTTCTTATGATCGGCTCAAATCCCATACAAGTATTGTGCATACGTCTGTGTCAAAATGCACAATAGTATTTCCCTGGCATCATAGAGCATAAACCAGCTCTTGAATCAATTGTAAAGATTGTAAAAGTTTATAATATTTTGCCCAATTTTGTTTGGTATGGATAATTGCTTTCATGCACTGATTCATGAACACGAAGCACAATATCCTTCAAGTCCAAATACATCCTCCTACTGTATATGGGGAGTATCTTTCTTAAAAATTGGTTTGTGCTGCTGCTTTTTCTCTCTTCAGTGCAAATTGCTAAGCTGTATTAAATTAGGAATGCACCGATCCAGGTTTTTTCACTTCTGATCCCGATACCTGAATTTTGATATCTGCCAATACCGATACTATTCAGATACCAGAGCGGTTTGCTTTAATATTATTACTATTGTCATTTTTGTTGATTTAAACATCCACGTCGATGCTTTGTGGTGTTTTGATCATAAAATCCATCCAAACAGCGACATGTCATAAAAAGCTGGCTGCTATAGGCTCGGGAAGTGCTACTTGCAAGCTGTGGAATGGATTTCCTGACCCATCACTCCGCGTCTCATTGAGACCCGCCTCCGTTCAGGAAATCCATTCCACATTTTGCCGCGAACAGAGCAGCCGACAGGTAAACACATGTGGACTCAATTTCAGCAGAAGCATAGACGAGGCTCCATCGATTGGAAATCTCCGCGGGTCGGATCGAAAATTTCCGATCCGTGAATTACATTCATATCAGAACCCGATACTGGATCGGATCGCCCCCCCCCCCCTCCCTATATTAAATACTAACTCGCTTTTTGTGCACACCCAAGAAGAGTGACACAGCAGTGCTGGTGCCTGCTGGTGGAGCTTCCACTGCGAGCGCCAGCGCTCCATCACAGCCAGATATTGCCCGGGCAACTTATCCCACAATTTCCTTTTGACATAAAGAGGGCTTTAGGCAATTTTGCACTTTTATGTAAGAGCTTAGCGGCCGGTGAAGAGTGCAGAGCTGCTGTGTTTTGTTTTTTTTTCTCATGCAGTTCAGTATATTTCAGCGAGGTGGTAGATGTTCTGAGACGCTCCCGCCTGCTCTGACCGCCTCAAGTCAGATGGAAATTTCAATTTGTACTTTTTCTGATAAGTAAAAGAAATAGTTTTCAGAATATTTGAGGAAATGTTCTCAAAACTTTGGGCCTTGGTGGATGGCTCCCTTGGCTGTGGGTGAATCAGATGTTGCTAGGTAACCAGTCGTTAATTTTTGCGCCATGCTACGAGCTGAACCATTGCAGCCGATTTTGAAACCAGTTTCGAACCCCCCCCCCACCCCCACTTTTTTTCCAACAAAGCCACATAGGAATTATTCAGACTCTGTAGCTTTGTTCGCTTTGTGCCCGGAAAATGAAAACTAGTATGGACGGAGTGGGACCGGTTAATCAGCCAGGGTAACATGCCCCTCTGGCTCAGTGAAGTTTGACAGAAACCGGGAAATCACAGTGCGCAGGTGATAAACAGTTTTGAATGATTTCACAAAGACGGATCAACCTTTTGATGGATATTGAGAGCATTTGGTTGTTGAATGGAGCCGGTGAGCCAGCTATGGGTGGCCTAACCTTTTTAAGTGCCGCCGCTTATAAAAGGCTGCGACTCGGCCCAGCGGCAAGCGCTCGTTTCCACGACAAATTGAATCACTTTCCAATGTGGTACAGCAGTATTTATGTAACCTCTGCAGCACACCCAGTTCATCCTTATGATCCATCACAGCAAAGCATATTCACTACATGAGTAATCTGTGTGCTGCAGGGAGCATAGTGTGTGCGCGCATGTGCACTGGCCATATCACTTTTATTTCAGATGATCACAATGGATTCCGTAGTAGAGACTGCTCTGTCATCGTTGTACTTTTAAATGATTGGTCAAGACATTCCAAGATCACATTACAGGTTTTAATGATCGATTACAATAAAAAAGTGTTTATGTGGTTGTTCAGGTTATAATTTAAATGTGACCGCCATCTTTATCTTAAGGGTAAAGGGTTGTGGTCACAGGGTGTAACCTGGAGAGATTACTAGTGTAACACTCAGCATTTAATATATATATTATTCTCTTTTAGCACATGCTGCTAAAAGATTTTTGTGCTGCATGTTTGTACTTGAAGAATGTGACTTAATTAAAGCATTTTTACCTTAAATAAAACATATGGATTTTACTTCCTTGTAATTTTTTGTACATTAATGTGCGCTTAATGTCCTATGTAAAGATGATCAGTTTATCCTTATTGATAAGTTAGCTCTTGACTTTAATTGGAACGTGTAGGAGAGCAATAGCAGAAGAAATGAATAAATCTGTAAAAGAAGTAATCTGTCTTTAAAAGAAGGCGCTCTACCTAAATAACTAATTGAGTTGGATAACATAAATCAAATAACAGGGAAATGCACAAACAATGGGCTCGAAAATCAATGAGCTCTGGGTCAGAGCAGGAAATCACTTCTGGGAAGCTGTTAGCGAAAATAGTTTAAAGATGGGACGACTCCCCCCTCGGCTGGCCTTTCTTTGGCGGTTGACGCTACTCTTTTCTGCTTTCGCAGGTGGTGCTGAAGATCATCAAGCACTACCAGGAAGAAGGCCAGGGCAGCGAGGTGGTCCAGGGCGTTCTGCTGGGGCTGGTGGTGGAAGACCGGCTGGAGATCACCAACTGCTTCCCCTTCCCCCAGCACACCGAGGACGATGCCGACTTCGATGAAGGTAATTCAGAGTGGTGCCTGCACTTCTTGTTTTTGTATTCCTCTCCTCCTGCACACTCGCAGCGTAACATCACAGCGGCGTTTGAAATGAATACCCTTCAAGTGCCAAATGCCACGAAAACCGCTGTTGAAGTGGTTGCTAAATATATGAAAGCGGATGTACGAATGCATCAGTAACTTGGAGGCAAATTCTCAAACTTCACCAGATAAGAGCTCTTTTGTCATTTAAATTCAACTGCATGTCAATATGAATTGCAAATTTGGATGATTGAGTTTTTGATTAGAACAGAGTTCCTTCAGTTGGTGGACCAGATGGCACCGCAAATATTAACTAAAGTCATTACGCTGACAAATGTGAGCTGCTCTTGGGTGGAAATATTGTATAGCTTGCTACTATTTCTTTCAGTCGTGTCCTTTCCTCTTGAGGCAGAAAGTTAAATTGGATACTGGTTGAGTTGTTTCATTAAAGACGGCAGAAAAGCGTGTGAACACAGTCCAGAAACCCTCCTGGTCGCTTGAAGTCCAGCAAAACTGTGAGAGCGAACCATCCGCAAAGAAAGAAGCAGCAAAAAAAAAAATTTGACTCTTAACTTGCGGATATAAAAAGCACTCTTACAGACATCCGCTCTAATGTGCTAACTCACCTGAGAACACCTTTCACAGTGCCTGCTCATTGACCGGACCTGATCCAGAATGAACGGATTCTTTTCTGCGGTTTGTTGGCTGCGTATGGAGAAATACTACAGCAGTACAGAAAGGTTATTGAAGAGATTTGTTCAACTATGCTGATAATGAGGTTCAGATGTTGCCTAATTCATAAGTCTTCATGATGGTAAAAACAATTAAAAAGATAGACTGGAAGTTAGAAAAGTGTCCATGAGCAAAACACAAAAAGTATAAATGTCTGTGGTCTGGCTGTCGCTGTGCTTTAGATTGTTTCTGTGACTGATTAGACCCAGTCAGCAATCGGGAGTGGGTGTGGGTTTGTCATCCTTTTCAAAAATCTCTGTTGCCAATAAAAATACATTCCCGGTAGAAGTCGATGTCTGTTCTCTTGGACGTGTGTATGCGATGTCCCCAGGATCCGTCTTTAAACACAATGCCAACATCTAACTAAGCTAACTAGCTGTCAGGTGTCCTGCAATGGTTGCAATCGGTTGATGTGTGAGGTCATCGCTGCAGGGCTGCAGCCCCAGAGCCTTTGTGTTATAGGTGGGTGGTTCAGGTGTGTGTGTTTACATCCCCCCCCCCCCCCCCCCCCCCCCTCCTTCTTATCCTTTCAATGTTTGGTATCAAAGGATGCCGTGTCCTCCGACCTCTGCCCTTCCCCTATCACACCTCGGCGTAACCCGCTCCTTGTTAGAGCAACACGATTCACCACAAGCCACACATACTGTGGGATGGATGGGCGGACCGAGAGCGGGTGTGGTGGACGAGGGAAAGGGAGGATATCCCGATTTTAACAATCCTCGACCACTAACGAGCAACCCTCAGAAATTCAGCAGGATACACAAGCGCCAAAGGTGGCTGAAGGTTATTAGTGTCAGAGGTGTGTGTGTGTGTGTGTGTGTGCGCGCGCGCTTGTTTGTTGTTGACTTTTGATGTGCTGGATTTTCCATCTGTCATTTCCCTTAAAGTTAACAAGGGCTGAGGTGAGTTGCACCTCGCTGTGAACCTTGCAAATTCAGAGCTGCAATCGAACTCCTCACCACAGGGATTGTGATCGAGTTGCAAACGGTGACAGGCTTCACATCATCCGACAGTACAGAACCAAATTAAAAAGGAAAATTTGCTAGAAGTTATTTATGTTCGGCGTGCCATTTGTTGTCGACTCCCACTCTTTTGGATTGCACCACAAAGTAGCTGACCGTGTAAACTGACAATCCTCCCGTCTGACATCCTTTTTCTTGTCTTTGCCACAAGAAATTCACACGAAATTTGATCCACTGATTGAAATCCTGGGAAGGACAATTACAGAGTACGGTACATTGTCAGACAAAACATGTAAAAGAATATTATGCCCCAGTCGGAATCATCTACCCACACACACAGCTGACCAGCCAAGTCTCCATCTCGCCCCCCCCCGCCCCCCCAATCAGTGGACCACTCCAGTGCCGTGAAACAAAGAACGGTGACCTCTCAGTGATGATGTCTTTGTAGGGCTTTCACAATTGGTTTACAATTTTTTTTTTTTTTTTTTTTTCCAGCTGGAATAACATCAGTAACGGCTTGTGGCCACCTTAAACTAGCAGGTTAAACGGTACTGGGGGATGTAATGTCAGAGTTGTTGCTCAGTGTTGCTTTGGCTGAGTTGATTGTTCCTGGAAGTAATGTTTCAGTCAGCGCTCCATTATTCTCTACAATGCAGTCTCTCTCTCTTTTTTTCTTCCAGAGAACTTGGCAGGAGACATGAAGGTCACACACACACACACACACACACACACACACACACACACACACACACACACACACACACACACACACACACACACACACACACACACACACACACACACACACACACACACACACACACACACACACACACACACACACACACACACACACACACACACACACGACTCCAGAGGCACAGTAGGAGAAACCTGTTTTTTGACAGCTGTATAAATTTTTGATGTGCTTCCAACCGATTATGTTTTGAACCTGCGTCTTTTGTATCTGTAACCCAATCTCTGACTATTGTATTGACTCTCTGAAACCTGTCAGCTAATCGTTACACCCTCAGATAAAGAGTTTGAGACTCTCACACACACTCACTCAACATTATCAAGTCAGTCGGGGTGCATGTTGCCTCCCGGATCTGCTTGTGTGGATGGATTGGTCTCGATCCTGTTTGAATCTGAGCAGATTTGGCTTCTCTGACGTGTTATTGCATACACGGCGCGGTCCTGTTTCACTGACTCACTGGCCGCTGAAGGGCTCTCGGCTCAGAATGACTCCTCCATCATGTCAGTGACGCGGAGACGGTCGGGATTGTCAGCTTCGTGACAACGGGTCTTTTCTGTGCCTTCGTGAGTTTGTGGGCAAGCCTTTTCCCGGTCCGTGTCGGAGGGTGTGTGTGCACGCGTGTGTGTGTGCTATGCTGTTTTTCCATCAACAGGTGCCAGTGTGGAGCTGTGAAAGCAAAGCCACTCAGCGGCAGCAAATATGACCAAATTGTGTAGGGTGGGAGGGGGTAAAGGTAGAGAAAGAGTAATTGAGCGGGCACAGCAGAATCTGCTGCAGATTAAAAAAAAGAAATAACCTTGGCTGAACCCCAAATCCTCCCATCTCATGTGCCCTTGCACACTCCGTCCCTGTATCATTGATAAAATGTATAGTGAGAGATGTGCAGAACTGCAGGCAGTTACTCTCTTGGCAGTTTTGTGAAATAGTTGCACTCTATGAACATGTTAATGGTGCATGTAGGTCCCCTTCTCTTGTTGGTGATATCAGCAATAATACAAGAAGAGCCATCCTGGTTGAGGGATTATTAGAGATGTGGGCATACATAAGATTTACATCAGACCTTGCACAAGAGCAATTGTGAATCGGCTTTCCTGACATGCACACAAAAAAAAAAAAACACCCCACCATGATTTGACAGATTTTGCATTTATCAGGCGCAACAAGAATTATAAACCACGCTTTTCTTGCCCATGATGGATAACACTACATAAAGTGATGATATGATACTTAAGTAGAATGCCACACTCACTTTAATCCCACAGAGTATCAGCACTGCTCATTTTAAAGTGCCAGTGTGTTTGGTTCACAATATGGATTTCCCTCACCTCTGCCCTCTGTCGCCACATTCGTAGTGTCACGTTATTGAAATGTCAGTGCGCTTCACATTTTGACAGCGTGTGGGCGTTTGTTTTTTTGCCTTCCTTGCCTGTTTTGCTATGCACCTGTCTATTCATGTACAAGTTTACAAAGACCAGTTTTCAATTTTTTTTTGACTCCCACCAACTGCTTCTACAAAACCTGCTGGCAGATTCTCTCAATCCCGAGTTTGAAGCACAAATGTAAACAAAGTTCACTGCCCTTTTTCACAATGTACAGAAGTGACACAAGTGAAGTGATGTGGCTGGATAAAGAAGCCGGATTTCTTGCTGGCTCATCACAAACAAAGATATGAAGAAAAGTTGCACAGAACAAGTCAAAAGTGGAGTTATTACTTGACAATGGAAGCAAGAAGTAATACTGCATGATCCAGCATCACTTTATTTATCCCCTTTGGTGGATTAGTCTCTCTATTATCCTCATATTCATATTTTAGCCTTAATTACATACACTATGGGCAGAATGTTGCTGCCTTGCAACTCCTGGCCAGAATTCAGGAGTTCAGGTTTCCTGTATCGGCTAAAGTGAAGCTACCGCAAATCCAAACCTTTATTTTCTTCTGTGTGTTGTTAATCCACACAGAGCAGCGAGTGTTGCTGCTCCTCTCCAGCTAAATGACAGCCGGCCTGCAAGCATTACTCTGCATGCGAGACTGAAAGTTACAATGTGTGAAAGATTATTTGGACACATTGGCGATTGACTCTCCGAACACACGATTTGGCAACAAACTGCGAAGCTGCTTAGTTTAACAAAACTATTATTTCCCAGTCTTTTATTCACAAAATAAAGTTGAGTTTACAAATCACGAAGGAACCAATCATGACTTCCGCCATTTACAATGACAAATGTCGCCCGTGGCTGATCATATCAGCACTCGCTAATTAAACGTGATTCGGAGTAACTTGACGACAGGCCAAAATAAACCAGGCTGTTGGCGGGTTTGTTTGCTCTCCACAGTCTATAGTCTGCCAAAGAGTGTTTGAGGTTAAAGAAGCTTCATGTGGCTTTACCACTGTACATCCAGCAGTCGACGAATCGTGCCTGGAGTCAAACCGAGAAGCTGACGTACCTTCTGTAGATGGCCGTCTTTTCAAAGGACAACATGCACGTTGTTTATTTTAAATTGAGTATTAAAGTGGAGTAGCTTTCCACAATTCAAGTGCACCTGCTGATATTTGAGCTTGTCTGGAACATTCTGAATGAGTTTTGAGGCAAGTAGTACGACTTGGACTTTGGTTTCATTGATACCTGATCGATATAGACTTTTAGTGGTGTCAACCTCACGGAGACATTCTGACATTCTGTGTACAGACAAAAAAAAAAAAAAATGCCTCACTCGGCCTCATTGTTAATATCAGTTGGTTAGACTGCGGGTATAGTGTGTCTCAGTTCAATTGACCGGTTTATGGCGCTTGATAGGGTTACTTTTCTGGCTTGTAAGAAGGGATAGTGTGAAACTAACCGCTGGTCGGTCCCACTTCTGTTAGGAATGTTTGCTATTCAACCCACGTCACTCGTGTTCAGCAGCAGGAGGAGGTATCCTGAAGGTAGAACAAAATTAGACTGTTCTTTCTCCCTCCCTTCACTCCCCAGTAGCTCTCCTTTTCTCTCCTCCCTTCTTTTTCTTGTTCCCTGACTCACTGCAGGTAAGCGGTGCCCGCGCCCTCCTTTACCGCCACTTCCCCTCGTCGTCCTCGGCAATCACTGACTCCGCTTCCTTCCTGTTGTGGTTTTCTTCATCCACCCTTTTATCCTCTCCTCCATGCCTGCTACAACAATGGGACGATTAATTAAGAAATAAACTGTTTTGAAGAGAAATCATGAAAGCTCCCAACAAATGTCCTGTTGGGCTAATTATGCCCCAGAACTGGAGCATTTTATTTTACGAAAATGATGTCCTCGAATAGTAGGCAGTGGTTTTTTTTTCGAGGGGGGGTTCTTTTTATGGAGAATTGCACTGGTGCCAAACAAGGTGAATATTTGAGATGATCACCGTGTGAGTTACCGAAAAATGATCGCAGGCAGACAATGGTTGTTCTCAAATCCTCACAACTGTTTGAGATTAATGCACGAACGGTTTTGCATTTGATGAATTGAACTGTAATGCGTATGCGGCGCATGTCTACGTAGGTGCAATAAGAAGTTATTTACCCTTGAAACTAATTTTGAAATGGCCCAGCCTCTCCTTCTGGCTGTCCTGCTGCCCCATGCCAAGTAACCAGCTCCGAGCCCAACACAGGTGGTCGGGGCTGCCAGGCCCCCTGTCTGGCCTCGCATCGGGCTTCTCTTTGGCCTGCAAGATGGGAACAGTTGTCAGGCTTGTGAGACAAACAAGATTTTAAGGGTGCCTAATTTGCAAAATGGCCTTATTGGCCTTATTGGCCAATTGGAGGCATGTTTTTTTTAGTGCCCGTTTTTATTTATTTTTTTATTTTCAAAGTGTTTATAGTGACGCAAAGGCCCTTTCCCAGCCAAGGAAGTTTTTATTTGGACTTTTGACATGAGACTATATTACAACGTTGTCGCTATTCCAGGTCTAATGAGACGCTTAATTAAAAAAAAAAAAAAAGAGCACAAAAAGTTCTCTTGATGTACAAACAACCTGTAGTCATTAACAAGGTTGATTTTTGCTGATTGGCACCCTCTTTTCAGCTTGTTGTTTGTTGTTTATGTCACTCCCGCTGATAGTGTTTGAATTACTCAGCAAACCAATTAGCCACATAACTTCAGATGGGAGGGAAAATGATTGGAATGCGAGATAAAGGAAAAGCCTCCCTGCAAATCTGGCTGCTCAGATTAGAGCACTAAAATGAACTCGAGATCTAGAGCAGACCCTTCCTAGATCCCCCTTAATTTTCTGTCTTCATTAGCCACCAGGACTTGTCATATGATCGAGTATGGTCATTATATTAGTCATTATGTTTACATTACACATAAACTAAATTGTGTTCATCCGGCAAATCTACACTTTGAAATTACAAATGGAGCGCAACTGAAAGCCCACATTTTGAAGTTTGACTTGTGCACCCTAATGACACAATCGGAAGTTGAATCACTCCTGCTCTTGTTCAGAGCAGTCAGATATTAAAGTGGTGTCAAAGCTCTGCGCCAAATCCCGGTCTGATCACAAGCTTGTGGCTTGGCTGCTGCGGTCTGCACTGTCACAGGTCAACTGTAAATGGACCAATACGAACTGCTGTAGAGTGTGCATTATCACCTACCTGGGTCCATAACGGCACCGTGATTTTAATGATAAATCAATCATATTTTGTCCATGTACACTGCGACATAGGCACCTGTGTGATTAAACAGCTCAATGAAGCGATGGCCATCTCATGTAAATGTATTGAACATTTGTTTTTTTTCCACCTGTGGTGATGTGTACGGTCGAGAAGACTTCAAAAAAATACATCAAACCTTGTGTGTGTGTGTGTGTCTGCCGACGATCCTGCAACTTCCAGAGAACCTGAAAACAGCTGCATTTATATTCCCCACGCACCCGTCGCTTCATGTGGCTGCTTGATTGACATCTTGGAAACTCTGCTGAGTTTTTAGGGTGGGACAAATTGCATTTTTACCATTTATATTACCATACAGATTGAGGTGACCCGACATCACTCCAAGTGAAGATTCACTCAACTTCAACTTGGGCTGATGTCTGATCAAACAGAATAAGTTGAAATATCTGTGTGATTGTGCCGGCGATGTGAGAACAATATTTATTTTCCGTTTCTTATTGTGAATGATCTGCTCCACCAACACCCTGCGGTACACACCTTCTGCAGGAAGGAAGAAGCATCAGCAAATTTTGCTTAATTCGCTTATTTACTAACTTGGTTGGAAAAAGTGATGTAAACAAATTACAGCTGTTTGCTTCCTGCAGCCTGGGAACCCTTTGTGTTTCCACTTTAGAATTAAACTTCACAGTGGCTTGTAAAACATTGAGTCTCGGCATGGACAAAGTGACACATTGAGCGAGTACCTGATGGCGCCTCTAATCATTTTACTTGTATTGGTTCATGTCTTAAATGAGTATAAAAGATGCATTTGTGCAGCTCACACAAATGGCCTAAATTTTTAATTATGATGTGGCACAAAAAGCGGTTCAAGTTGATTGTCTAATTCTTTGCTTTGATTTGAATGGAACCATTTTTCTTTTGTATTGACTGAACTTTTATTTTAGCCCAGAATATTTAACTCAAGCATTGTCTATCAAAACCACAACCGGGTGCTTCACAACACAATCATGATCAAATGCTCACCATATTTTGTGTATGTACTCTGTTGGGTTAAAGATTAAATGTGAACCTTCACTGGTCGACACCATAAATAAAACTTTTTTTTAATTTTTTATTTAAATCAGTTGGCATTTTGTTCACGTACAATGCCACTTGCCACTAGTCGGGGCTGCAGAGCCAATCCCTCCCCTTGGGAGTGCAGTTTTAAAACCGTACAGTGGGGAGTTAGTGAAAAATCCTCTAACAAAGCCAGTGCCATTTGACAGTGCAAGGTGGCATTGAGGCTGCATTAAGAAAAAAAAAAATGGCTTATAATCCTTCCGCGGGAGCAAAGAACAAACATAATCAACTCAAGCATTTGGATGATAAAATGGATGGAACATTTGCAGCCAACTAGCTGCGGTCGAAAAAAATTTGATGTCGGTCACTGAGAAATGTGACTGAGTTTCAGGGGGTTAATGAAATATATTGCCCCCCCCCCAGAGTACATGGTGCTAAATTTTGACTGCGTTCAGGAACATTTTCCTCTCTCACCTCGTTGTTGATGTTAATGTTTCATTAGGGGCTGAGCCCAAAAGGCCAGTTTTTTTTTTTTTTTAATAATTGACAAATTAGTGCAAAGTACCTCCACCAGTTGTCATGGCATTTGTTCTCTATTACAGGGTAGACATGCCCCTTTAGTCTGCTGAGAATCTTCTGCTCCGCCTTGTTGCTCCGATTCTTCTGGCTCTTCTCCATCCGTCATTGTCCATCCAATGGTGCTTGACACCTCCACTGAATATTCTCCATCTCCTCAAATGTTAGATGACTGCAGTCTCCTTGTCTCTTCTCTGCAACACCCCCCCCCCCCCCCCCCCCCCCCCCCCCCCTTCATTTTCCTATGGCCTCTTTGGTCTGCAGCAGGTGTTCTGTTATTTATGAGCTAGCTACCTTGCTCTTTGTAATACGGAAGGAACCAAATTTGAAATGGATGCAGAGCCAGACTGAAGTACCAGCCAGCTCCTGGCCCTGCTTCACACCCAGTAATGTTTGCGTGCGGATTTGTAAAGTGCTCACCAGGATGATGTAGGAAGATGTTTTCTGAAGTGGAGCGCCCACACCATAAGGTGTGATTAATGTTAACGCACACCTGTCGGTGCAGGGACGTCCCTGCAAGTCAAATTCCCTCTGAAGGGTAATGATACGGTGATCACCGAAACAAAATTAATTATTTTCACAAAATGTAGCTCAGGCGTGTAGTTTCTAAAGACTCAAAGTTGGATTTATTCTTTGCTCAAATGTTTTGCTCAGTGTGCAATAATTTTTTATTTTTTTGGGGGGTGTTGGGGGGCTTTATCTGCAGAAATGACAGTGTCTCCAGAAGGTGATGTTTGTGAAAATAAAAAAAAAGAAAGTTAATCTTCTTAAACTCTGGCAAAGTGAAGTAAGTGAAAACACAAACAGAACTAATTAAGGCCAATTATATCAGCATTTTCCTCCAGTCGGGCCTGCTGGGTTAGTCCTCACTTTTCGGAGCTTTAATTGTTGTCAGTGGCAGACATGTTCACAGTGGGTTAATTGAAGTCAAGGGGATTAAAAATGCCTCTGCCATGATCTTTTGGGTCTTTCCTGTAAATATACTGCTTGGTATGCAGTGAGGGGGTGTGCATTTTGTGTTTAAAAAAAAAAAAAAAAAAAAAATCTGTGTGCTCTCATTCTGATAAGGTCTACCTTGGGGTTAGCCCTTCAATAGATCACTCTACCTGCCCCAAATAGGAAATTGATTTCCTCCGTTTTTCCTGGCTTCCCCTCAGTGAGGCTAATTACAAATCACTTGGCGCACCACCTTTAAGGGAAATATCTACACATTAAAGATAATATGTGCACTGTACGAGGATTTTGGGGGGCACCTTGGGTTCCCCCCCCCCCCCCGAAAGATTCTACCTCATTGTTTTTCTCCCGTTGTCCCCAGCCTCTCACTTTTCTTCAGCCCTCATATCTATCTCTCCATCGTCGCTCTCCGGCTCTCTCTAACTGCAGTGTAGATCTGAGACTGGCTGTTAGCAGCGAGCTCGGCCCGTATCTGCTTTTGAATGCTCACCTGGCGTTATAAATCAAATGTGTGAGTCCCTCGGGTGCCGTCGCCATTGCCATCAGTTCCACTGTTTTATTCATCTGCTCCTTTGTCTCATCACGATTCTGCCCCCACATTATATTTTGTGCGTGTCTCTGTGCGGAGAGAGAGAGAAGGGAGGGTGGGTGGTGGTGGGGGGGGTTCAGAATGCATTACTGCAGACTGCTTTTAATCCAGGTGGGCTGTAGGGAGCGGGGGGGTAAGAAGGATGTAACAAAAAGGAGCGATATGGGGGAGGAGGGTTAAAAAGGCTGAGTATGACAGGAGCCAGGGGGAAAGAAGGACTGGGAGGCAGGTGTGTGTGAGGAGGTGATGGAAAAGAGTGAAACCGCAAAATGAGAGCAACTGAGTAAATGATTGAGAGTTGGAGCACAAGAAAAGGGACATCGAAGATGGACAACCAAAGTAAACAGCGGAGAGAGATAGTGGCAGAAAGTAACAGGTAAAGATGAGGGGTGCTTCAGTTGACTGTCACCCAGGACGGCGTAAGCGCAAGATGAAGAGGATTTTCATTTCCATAAGATTGAATGTGTGAAATATCCCCCCCCCCCACTCCCTGCTCTGTTGGACTGCGTTAATCACAGATGGGCCTATGTTTACTCATGCAAGTTTTATTGTAGCAAAGTTGTGTTTTTTTTGGGGCCGTTTCGACACAGGGGATGTCACATGGGGGACGAGTGATGTGTGTGTCGGTGCAGTTAATTGCCCCTGCATAGATACTCCATCCTGTATGAGAGTGGTTATCTGTGAGTACATGAAGCGAGGGCATTCGTTGAACCTCGTGTAACCAGCGGGGAAATAACTCGTAGTATTTTATGAGCTGACATGTAGAGTTTAACAGGAATGGTTAAGAAGGTCATTTCTGTTTACAACTGTTTACATTTCTGAGAAAAACTCAACACGGCACATTGGGACATTCTAAATTATTTGCATGTTTTATTGATTTGAAGGCTTTGCTGTTATTTCTTGGCTTTTCAGAACAGGATAACCTGCAGTTTCAAGTGAATTGTAACGGCTCCGTGGCCTTTATCTAACACACGCAAACACTTCGTTTCCCGTACAAGCTGATAAATCCAGCATTGATGTGGGGACTTCCATTTTGTTCCATTCAAAAAGACGAACCAGGGTTTGCATCGATGGGGGCAAGTGTGTAATGTCCCCACTTCCGTAATTGTCTCCTTGTGGGACAAAAACTTAAACCCTTTGTCAAGCAGTGCATTCAAATGTGCACATAGTGAACTTGTCAGCGTGTTATGCACACAAAGCAGCTGCCTCACCACGCACTTGTTGTCTCTCGTGCATCCGCGCTTCACTGTTTGTGTTTGTAGAGCGGTTTGTGTGCCAGTCTTGTACACACACGTGCAAAACGGAGGCAGCTCTCCACGGGGCTCGCTTAACTAAGATTAATTGCACCTAATCCACTGTGCCAGGTGGAACACGGACGGCGGCGGGTGCACTCTTACAGACACTCACAAAGCAGGCACACACATCCCATTATAGCCTTGCTGCTGAAAATTAGCCTCGCGCCTCTCCTGACACCCGGGACCAGACTACAACTCGATACCACCATTTACTCGCCAACAAGTCGCACATTTATCACCGCCCCCCCCCCCCCCCCCGCTTTCCTACGGATGAATGAACAGACGGACAAAAATGCCGCATCAGAAGGACAAGCTACCTGCTCTCTCACATCAGCACCGGTTGACCTCGACGGTGTTGGGAGGAGAGCGCTTCTTTTCTGTTCAGACATAGAGGCCCTCTGCACTTAGTGTCTGTGGCTGTCGCGGGTCTGCAGGATCACGTGGACTGTGACATATCATACAATTTCTCTGAATTAGTGGGATTTAAAGGTCAGTGCAGCCAAGGTCGATGATGTATTTCCTGCACTCTTAAGCACAGTAATGATTAGCGGTAGAAATGAACAGCAATGTTGATTAATTTCCTGTTAGCATGGTCGTCCACATAGGAAACTCACCCCTGAATGAAAGCCAGCTCATTGCCACGCTTTTGAGAAATGCTGATTGGCCTGTCGGGTTACACCTGTCCTCGTTGACAGTGCCATTAAAATTGTTCCGACGGAGTCAGTGTGCCGGAAATGATGATTTGAAAGTGAAATACGGTGTAGGAACAACCAATGTGTCATATTTTGACAGCAAACGTGAATCAGACTCACGCTTACTCCGGCTGTCCCTCAAGCAAAAGATGTTTAACTACTTCAAGGACATGATGATGATCATTTGGGTGTTATTATTCACTTATTAATTTATATCAATTTAGACTTTAATAGGCAAGGTCGGCCCCTGACTCATCACTATACACACACACACACACACACACACACACACACACACACACACACACACACACACACACACACACACACACACACACACTGCGTGTGCTCACTTAACAAATTGCATTCCTTGATGAAAGACTGGTGGGCGACCTCCTTCCCCTACTTGCACCTTTTGCACCTTTCTCCTTTCTTTCCGAGCGTCTCATCGTCTCTCTCTCCTTCTCTCTCCACCTCTCCATTACAGCCTCTCGTGTATCGCGACGATGTCAAGCTGTCGTCCTCATTAATCTTGTTGCTGTGTTGATATGCAGATACCGTATTTACAATATTGTTTTCTTATCTGTACGTCTCAGCACGCTAAGATCAACTTGAGTACATTTCCATCTTCTTAAGACTTCACCCCATTATTGTTATCACTCCCTTGCTCTGCTGCTTCTACTTTATATAGTTTTTGCTAGCAATTTGTGCAAAACGACAGACCTGATGTATTGCGGCTCTTGGTGACACATCCGAACCAGAAATGTATAATATCTGTTGGGGAACATCACAATATTATAAGAACAAAATAGAACCTCTGTACAGTTGACTCGCCAATGTTATTCTGGAGTCATTCTGTATAGTAATATACTATTTAATAGACTATTTCTTTTCTATTAAAGACGCATTTAAACTGCAGTTTGAGAAATAGCCCAAAGCTAGACTGTCATATTCTTATTATACTTTAAAAAAATGATTTCAGGTTTTGTGTACTCTATAAATGATGGCGTAAGAAAGTTATATAAACAAATGGAAATTAACCGATACATTTTTATAGTGTGTCATGAATTGTATTTCTATTTAACTTGAACCATTTCATTTCTACCTGTATGTGTCGTTTGTTTTCGGAGTGTGGCATTTTGAAGTGGGCGCTGTCACCATCTATAATTAGATAGATTCAATTTGAAAATATGCAGTCTGTAAATATTTTAGTGATTCTCCACTTCTCGAGTATTAATTCTTGCATGCCCACAGTTCATTTTTTTTGGGGGGGGAAACTAGTTCAACTCTTTTCAAGGTTTACCCATTATCTGTCTTGGCTGGTTTCAGCCTTCAAGCTATTTATTTTTCCGAATAACACACAAAACAAAGCTCATCCTGTTTTAGCTGTTTCAGAGGAGGAATTGATATGCATTTTGTCCTGAATCGTGTCCTCTGATTTGCCGTACCTTCTCTACTCGATGTCTGACAAACACCAACATATTCTGCTCGGAGAGGTGGTTGTATGCGTGAGCCGTGGTGCTAAGGGTTTAATATTATAGGTATGCACGAGAGACAGAGATGGTAAAAGAGCAATTGAGAGCAAATGAATCAATTCCAGGCTGAAGCAGGTGGCAATGTAGCTCACCTTGGGCCAATGTTTGTTAGCTCATGGCTTAATTGTTGTATTGTATTGTATTGTGCCAGTGGGACAAAAGAAGTGAGCCCAAACTATTGTGACTTCACTCTTCACCTGGCAATCTGTTCAAATTTTCAGTTAATGGCTTCTCATAGAAGAAATGAATTGAGCCTTTTAAGAGTTTGTTCATAAATGAAAACAGATATGGATTATTTGTCAGTCGCACCAAATAAGCTGCTGCGTCCTTGAGAGTATTCAGTCGACTCTTTGCCCTACTAGTTATTATGTAGATATAATTTCCACTTTTCAATCTGATTACGTCACAGCTCTGGAGGATTAATTATATTGGCCCGAAAGGCACAGGGTACCAATGAAACATTGGGTCTTCAGCTATTTGGGAGTTGATAGATTACCAGTGATTTGTAATGAACTCCAGTGGAGGAGAAAAGTGCATTAAAATCATCAGGCATTCTCCGTTTCTGCTTAGGGAATCTTTGTGAGTAGCGAGGTTAAAGGAGAATGGGTAAACAGGAAAGCAGCACAGGAACAACGAGGCAGAACAGGCACCTAATTTCAAGGCCTTCAAACATTCAGATTTTCTAAGTTTTTTTTTTTGTAGTCGAGAATGGCAGCCTGGGTGATTTTTGCTCGGCTGCATATGGTGTTAAGTCTGATGTAGTTCCAGAATACTTAATGCCTGTCACTGAGGCTTTTAAACAAAACAGCAAAACAAATGTGTAAACATGAAGAAGGTGAGAGCCACTCTTTCCGGAGACTGTGTCACCGAGTAAATGACTGTCAGAATAGAGTGCAGGGTAAAAGTGGGTTGTCAGCTGCGTTGAATGAATAGGTCAAGAGTGTGAACTCATTAAATTAGGGT
Organism: Blennius ocellaris; assembly: GCF_963422515.1. NCBI lineage: Eukaryota > Metazoa > Chordata > Actinopteri > Blenniiformes > Blenniidae > Blennius > Blennius ocellaris. The sequence goes on along the minus strand of NC_137657.1, from coordinate 19,039,247 downwards.
TTGCGTGAGTCCTGAGGCTAAGGAGGAAAAAAAAAAAGAAGAAGAAAAGAAACAGCTGTGGTGCTGCACCCTGCTTCAGTCAGCATGAACACCGGGAGAATAAAGACCCAAAGATTTGTTTGGATTTTGTCTGGTCTCTGCAAGTATTCATGGGATGGCTAGAGCAACATGATTCACTGTCACCACGGAGTGAGGAATTAGCCATTTAGTCCAGTCAGTGAAACTAGCATCCATATCAGTCACCTGGAGTCACTTTTCTCCCCTGTTTTAGTGTCAATTCTAAGAAGATAGCGATGGCTGACAACAAAGTAAAGCTCTACTTTACATATAAAGATGAAATACGACGCGGAGCCAAACAACACACTTGACTTTGACCACCGATGTGGAACATCACTTTTAAGAAAAATCACACCTTTTTCTCCCCTCCTGAAACGAAGCATCAAAAGCTTAAACTGCCCTTGATCAGCCTTTTTCCACATTTTAACTTCAATGCAGCAATTTAGAGAATTTTTTTTTCTCCCATTCAAAGGGTAATCAGTTTTTTTTTGTGTTTTTTTTCGGGAGGTCTGATTGGCCCATCCATTCTCATTTGGATCTATACAGATTTCTTGTTCACTGAAATCAGGCCAGGCCAGCGGAAGTAAAACGGTAGCTCTCCAAGCTTCAACCATTCGACATAATAACATTTTTTTAACTCCTTTTCTTGCCTTTAATGGCAAATAATGGAACGGTGTGCGTTCATGTTTGTGAGTGCGAATTACTTAAACCGCAGCGACTTTCCAAGCAAGGCCTCCCCCGACATCCCGTCAGTGTGTTGATTAGAATGTGTTGTGACACACAGATACATTCGAAGACACACACTCGCACATATCCCACTGCCCACACTGTGAAGTTGTGGCCTGCAGCTTCATGCAGGGTCTAATGCAGTTCACCTCATGTGTCATTGAGTATTAGAGTATGGACAATCTGTGTGGTTCATGGCACACACACACACACACGCACGCGCACGCACGCACGCACGCACGCACGCACGCACGCACACACTTGAGCTGCCTTGTTGATTATGGCTCTTACCATTATTGCCCAAGGTGAGGAGGATTGCTCCCAGCTGATAAATACATCCACTCCTTGCACGCAGTCACACGCCCACACGCTGTCGCTTTGCAGCGTGCAGTACATGATGTCCCTCAGCGGCACACATCTTTTCTTTCCGGCAAGTTTTCCGCACATTTAAGCACACACCTGCTCGCAAACGAAAACCACAGCCACATTTCGCTGCGCCACGCTCTTGCACTTGCCACCGCGTTTGATTTTCTTCTCCCAATTTTCTGTTTCCCTAAGTGAACCCATGGTTTCACACACACACTGCTTTATACACACGTACATTTTGTCCCCGTTGAAGGCGTACACATCAGCCATGCTCTTTTTTTTTTCCCCTATCACACGCACACACACACACACACACACACACACACACACACACACACACACACACACACACACACACACACACACACACACACACACACACACACACACACACACACACACACACACACACACACACACACACACACACACACACACACACTAAGGGAATGGGCAGACTCATTCCCCGTCTGGCCCCGGGACCCAGATTGATTGATCGGATAGGCGGCAGGGCAGCAGAAATGAGTAAGGAATAGCAAGCGGGTGGTGCACGCTCCAACCTCCACGCCTTGATGATATTGTTAAATTGGCTGTTCTCAGCCTAATGCTGCAGTTATGTCGACAGAACTTTACTGGCTGCTCTGGTAATGCAACATCGAAGAAGGAGGAGTGCCGTTTCTAGCTTTTATTTTGATTTTTTTTTTTTTTAGGGCTCACATTAAAGGTGTCAGACTTTTCTCCCATGGCGTGACCTACTCAAAGCCATTGTTGAATTTCATGGACCTGCAACCTACTGTGGCTTCTAGAGTTGTTTGAAAAGCAAGAGAAGAGGAGCAGAGATATCCATTATGTATCAGCATCTTTTTTTTTCTTTCTCCATCCTAGTTGATTAATTCGCTGACTATTTCTCAGCATGTGGGGTCACACAGGTCCCATGTGAGTGGGACGTTCTTTCATTCAGTCAGGCATCTGTGAAACTCAAGTGGAGGTTAGATGCTTAAGGTCACCTCCTCCCGAGTGTTCGTTGAAGAAACCTTAACAGATTTATCACTCTTCCGATTACCGTTGCCCAAACACTGATCTCTCTACCTCCAGTGAAGCCATGAAATTGTGGCCCCACTCACATATTGGCACCAGAAATACAAGTCATTTAGCGTTTTATATACGGCTTTGCTTAACTGTCATGTTTGGCACAGTTTACCTGCTGTGATCATGTCTGGTCAGAGAAGACAACGCAGCTCATCACAACAATGATCTTAAAGGGTAACTGAAATGTTTTTCAGATTTCATCTTTAGAAAGAAGAATAAATATGCTTTCGAAAGGTATATAACATTCCCAGATAAAAGTCCGAATTCCGACCCTTTTAATTGACTTTACATGATGCAGCAGACGACGGTATATTTGCGGGCCATAAATGTGAGCCGCCTGAGCTAGACCGGATATGACGTACGAGGGGTTATATGTCCCAGCCAAAACAACATCAGCTGATTGAAGAATGGAGGGGTTTGGCGATACAGAAGCACCTAGGAGCGATGTTAGCGAAGATTTAAGTGACGTATCGTTGGTTTTGGACGAAGATGAAGGAGAGGAATCATCGGAGGAAGAATTAGAAGAAAATCAAGGCGTTCAACCATACATGTTTGAGCCGTGAGTACATATTGTGTGTGACCGGGTATTTACCCGTGATACATATTGTGCGTGACCGGGTATTTACCCGTGTGCACATATTGTGCGTGACCGGGTATTTACCCGTGTGCACATATTGTGCGTGACCGGGTATTTACCCGTGTGCACATATTGTGCGTGACCGGGTATTTACCCGTGTGCACATATTGTGTGTGACCGGGTATTTACCCTTGTGTCAGAGTGGGTGTTTTGCAAAGTTTATTGGTCTATTTGTCTTAAGTTTTAGCAGGTTTTAAAAAGACTTACTGAAGGTTGGGTTTAAAAATCCGTTAAAAAGCCGTTTAAAAATGGTGGGGACAGAACCAGGTTTCAGGATACGTTTCCTCTTCACATCAAAACCAAGTGACTCTCGGATTGCGGGTGCTGTTTCGTAACAGTCATCCGTGAAATGTTGACTGCAGAGATAGGAGGCCTCTGTTGGTGTCCAGTTGGAGCGAGTGCGCTGCACTTGTTTTGTCCATAATCTCCTCAAAGTTTCATCTTTTGGGAATTTATGGACACTTACAGACGGACTGGGCATTTGGGAACACCCAGCCGCAACACAACGCTTAGGCATGACTCTAAAAAACTGCTAAATAACGCGATAATGCAGAGCACATGTAAACAAGACACTACGATCAGCTGTTGTGGGCGGAAGTAAATAACTCCTCATACGTCACAGCGCAAAACTACGGCAAGTTGGGAAAACTAGGTCAGATTCACAGGGCGGGAGATTTAAAGGCATTTTTAGACGTTCGGCGCTCAAGAGCAAGATAGTGGTGTGATTGTCATTGGTGTGTCATATATCATTCGAAAGGGGGAAAAATAATGCTAAATACTGGTGTATTTTAATAGAATTATTTCAGGGACCCTTTAACTGAGTTGAAGGTAATCCATTCAGGAAGTTGACAAGCTTGAAAACACTGTGCCAGGACGCGGAATGATAATCTCAGAGTAGTTCAGCGGCATTTAAAATCTCTCAAAGTTGTGGAAGATTGTGATGAGCCCCTTCTCAGGACTTGTAACACAAAATATTTACAATACTTAGCTATATAATTTGCTTAGTTTTTTACCGTTTTCTCAGCGTGTTTGCTTGTTCCACTAGTTCCTCTAGATTGTATCTACTTAAAATTTTCATTGGTTTTGTTCCTGGGAAAACATTTCTTGGCCAACTTGATACAAAATGAATAAAGGTTTCTCTTTGGCTTCATTATTTAATGTTTCTTATCTTACTTTAAACTATCAGTAAGTCTTTGTGATGTTTACACAATCATTGTGTAATTAATTGGCCACTTGGTGTGAAAGTATCAGGCATTTTGTTTTGACCAACTAACTTGAGAGCGACTTCTGTATTTGTTTTTACCATGGTACTTTTTGAGATTCTTATCTATAAAGAAGATTTGAAAAGATTTTTGTTACCAGTGAGGGATTAGACCGCAATAAAAATAATTGTCTTTTTACACCTACCTTTTACTCCAAAGATTGCGAGATATCCAGAGGCTTTACTACTTCAATATATTGTGGAGTATACACATCTGAGATGGTCACACTGTTTGTTTTTCTTCCGCTTCTCTTTTCCCCACAGCCATAATTCATGGTTTTACGAACAAACAAGGTAGTGATCCTGTGGCATTTACAAGGCTCTGCGCTTTGTATTAGATCTGTGGTGGATGAGCTGGCTGAACTGCCACTGGCCTCTTGTCTCACTCAGCCATCTGAATCTCAGTCTGAAAGTGCACGTGTCTCTTTCCTTTTGACCCGACTCCTGTGTGTAGCCGTCACTAAAGCCCTGTTTGCACTGCCCAAAAAGTTCAGGACTGGAGTGGTATGGTTCAGGTTTCCGCCGCGACAATTTGGGATTTTCCCGGAAATAACCACTCCAAAGGTTGACGCTCTTCCGTCGCCCTTCAGAACAGAACAGGTTCCGGTTTTGAGGAGCCGTTTGCTGATTGGTCAGTGATGTACGACACGCCTTCAATATTGTTGATAACATATTCCACTTTGCACAGATTTTTTTGTTCATGTTGGTCCCGAAAGAGCGGACGTGAGGCAGGGACGGAGACCGGGACTAGGGAGCAGACGCTACGGCCGGTAACCGATGCATGTCACTGGCCAGTGCTCCATTGTGCGTGCCGCTCCGGTTCCCCAACAATGGAGTTCCGGAACCTGTTGGCGTGAGCAACATTGTGCAATACGCATATCCGCGGAGCTCTCAACCCTGCCTACATTTGAACCGTACTTTCTGTGGAGGAAACGCACCAGATTTGGCTCTGGTTACGCTTTGCCATACTGCTCCGTACCAGCCATCCTTTTGTTAAGGATGCACCGATCTATGTTTTTTCACTTCCGATCCCAACTCCCGAATTTGGATATCTGCCGATACTGATACTGTTCCGACACCAGAGCTTGATTTGCTTTAATATTATTATCATTATTGTTGATTTGATATAAGGCTGGAATAAACTCCTCTCGATAGTCAAGTATGAAATGTAGCAATGTATGCATGTATTCTCCCAAAAGGCAACTTGAGGTTAGAATTAGATGAAAATAGGAAGCAGTATAAACTGTTTTGGTTCAATTTGGACAATGTGGGGGTCTGCGTGATGTCATCATCTCATAATAACCTTGTTACATCTTTAAAACCTCACAATCACTTTATTAATTAGAACGTCTGGTGGCAGAGCGGCTGCCTTGCTGTACAACGGCTTTGCAAACATTACGCGCTGTGTGGTGTTTTGGGTGTAAAATGTGTCCGAACAGCAGGCACGGTGTCATGAGAAGTTGGATAGCACAGTGCTACTACGCTAGCCTGCTAGCTGGCTGCAAAATGTGGAATGGGTTTCCTGAATCATTACTCATTGAGACCCGCCTCTGTTCACGAAATCCTTTTCACATTTTGTAGCCAGTGAGCAAATCAGTCTGCAGGGAAACACTTGCAGAGGCATTTCAGCAACAGTGAAGCACAGACGCAGCTTCATGGATCAGAAATCTCCGCAGGTTGGTTCGGAAATTTCCGATCCGTGAATTATGTTGGGATCAGAACCCGATACTGGACTGGATTGGCCCCATCCCAACTTTTTGTGCAGTGGGAACATTAACCAGTCAACCAGTCGGTTGTAGTTTGTTGTGGAAGCACAGTGTCCTACAGACGAGTATGGGATCTTTTTATAATTTTTTTATTTTGGTACCAACGAGTTGAAAGTGTTGTGCAGTATATTTCATATTCATGTGTGCGTGGGATTCATTCATATGCGTTAGTCCACTGGTACTCATGCATGTAAATACAAACAATACTTAATTTGAAGGCAAATATCTTTTGATACACATTGCTAATATGATCATCCATTATAATAGCTACATGAAAGTTATGTCCTATATAAAGCTATTAAGATTTCTTTGACTCAGGCATTGAGGAACACACATTTTTAGAACCAGGGCTCAAATAAAACTTAAACAACTGTAAAGTGTATTCTCTGCAAATCAACCTCAACTTTTTAGCTTCATTAGCTCCGTACTGCAAAGTGGTTTCTGAACATATTGCCGTTAGTGCAGAATCGTCTCTTAATTCCTTCCAACAGCTACACTCTGCGCATGTGCCCTGTGCTCAGTTGCTTTGTGGCTCTCAGTTGCTCAGTTGACCCACCAGTTTCAGAAAAGCACTGCAGAGACCACTGCTCTTAAACCTTTTTGGAGCCCTCTCTGTGCTTTTGAAATTCTCAGCACTTGAAAAAGTCATTTCATAACCTTCCCCAGATCCGCGTCTTTTCACAGCCGAGTCTTCAGATTCTGGTCGACAGTTGAAAAGAACCTAGCTATATAAATGCATCTTGGGGATACTCAGAGGGATTTCGACCCAGTTTTTTTTCCACATTTAAAAGTGTGTCTAAAAGAATCGCTGATTATTATGTAGCTAAGCCATGATGTCAGATGAAGGCAAACTCTGCGACTTTGAAGTCCTCCCGAACATGCCACACATTGGCAGGCTAATCGAAAAGCAAAGCAAAGCAAGGCGTGGTGGTGAGTTGTTTTTTTTCCGGTTATAGTGAGTCGTGTTGGTGTAAAGTGATGAGGTGCGTTAGTTTTCAGGAGAAACTGTCAATTTTTAGTGGTATCGCATAAAAACATGTTCAGTTGTTCAATGCATTTCCTGATCTAGCTGTTGTCTAATCTAAAGATCCTCATTGCCTTTAACCACTGGAGCATTACTGGTGAAAATACCCTTGCATTTTCTTTTCTTTTGTGGGGGGGGGGGGGTGCTTGTAGGTTTCTCTAGTCTTCATCACTTCGTGTAGAGTGAATACACTCGGGTTTACCACTGCATTGAAAATGTTGACATTGTCTCATGGCATCATTTCAGAGTGTTTGCATTGACCAGAAAACCGTGCCTAAATCAGAGCGCGACCTAAAATTTGAGTTTAATATGATGTTCTAAAACAAGCGGTTTTGACTCAGCCTGTCAAGATAGTGCACACAAGTGGGTTATAAAGAGCTGTGGAGAGTTGTCGATCAGATAAGGGAGGAGAAATGGCTGATTAGTTTTGCTGCCTCTGTTGTCAATCCTCCAGCCTTCAGCTTTTGCTTCAGAGACAGATCACTTTGTGCACAATTTCCTTGCTAATGACGGGGTGTAGGGGCAGGTATACGCACCAGTGGAGCCTGAGAGGTAAGCACCCATACTGATGGGCATAGAAGTGCGGAGACAGATGCAGTAGTTATGTGCCAAGCTGCATTGCCTCTCCATTGAGTGTTGGTGTATTTTGGAGTGTGCTGCGAGCCTGCCCCGATGTGCAGAGCCACTCTCGAACATACCTATTCCCCGTCTGTCACCCCTTCTCCTTCTCCCTCTGTCTTGTCTCCACGCTGTGCGTTTTGCATCCCCCCCCCTCTAGTTTAACTCTCACACACACCTCTCATTCATCACTGTAAAGTCACATTCACATGCTCGATTCATTCCCGCACCTGCCTTTACCACCAACTATCTTTTTTTCTTAATGAACTCTGACACACACACACACACACACACACACACGCGCACACTTCTTGTGATCCTGCCACTACGGTTAAGAGTCACAGTGAAGAGACAAACACCATGTCGGTGGAACCACCTGACACCACCACTTCTTCTTACGGCGAATTACTCCCATCCACCCCTATATACCGTATCTTCCACAATTCTTCTCCCGCTCTCTCATCCGTATTCCCTTCTCCATTTAATCAACTTGCTTTTGTCTCACTGACCATGTCAATCACAAAATGAAGGGGCCAGATTAAACGGAAAGATTGGTACATCTAGCGCATCCCTGCAGGACAGGCTGTGAATAGGACCTCTGTCTCTGTCTGCCCCATTCAGGGCTTCTATCCAGATGTTCTTGAAATTCAGGGGTGTGTTATCATCAGAAAAGAGGATAAGCTCCTCTCGGTGCACTCCTGCAGGTGTCTAAAGTCTGATGGTGAGATAGTTTTCAATCTCTTATGCAGCATGGGGGCATACTGCCTGTGTGTTGGTGGTTTGCTCTGAGACATGTTCATGGTGATTATTCTGCATCGTTATTCAGAACACAGATTGCTTCAGATTCCACTGCCGATATTAACATCGCCCCGTCTTTGTGAAATTGCAGCGGGAACTCTGCAAGGTCAAAAGCCTACAAGTGACCAAATAAAATGTTAATACATTTCGACTGAAGTTGCTGCCTGCTTTACATAACATCACCACCAGGGGTCGAATTCAGGCCATTAAAAAGAAGCCAAAGGAGAAATGTCATCCTTGTAATAAGGTGACATTACATTTTTCTTCCCTCGCTCCCCCTTTCTTTCCCTTCTCTGCCTCTGCCCTTTTATTCTTCCTCCTCCTCCCCACACTCACACCTTGAGCCTGTCTTTCCGGCAGTCTTCACCTTTCCATCTTCATTTTTTCCCTCTCCATCTTCCCCCCCACCTTCCCTCTTTTCTACTTCCCCAGTTTGTTCTTTTTAACAGCCCCAGCAGGAGAGGGATGTGCTCTACAGTCCGGGGTCTAGGGGGCCACAGCTGCCCAATCACAACCTGATTTATCAACCTCCTCCAGCTAGCCTGCATACAGATACAGTTTTGTTCACTTGCTTGAGCTGTTACTTACAGCCAGCAAGGCAGGTTGTTTGTATTTCTAGCTGTGCATCCTTAGGATGTGTCTGCTGTAATGAAATGGCTCTTCCTGTAATGTATCTCACCTCCTCTGCAGTAACCGAAGCCTGTCTGTGTATCTATCCAGCTGCTTTTTTTTTTTTTTTCCCCCTTCCAAAGATATATTTACTGACATAAGGAATGAAAGGCTGACTGGTGATCCCTGCTGATATTTGTTTTTAGAAATCTCAACCACAGGCACATGATAACGGAAGATGAAACCTTTGTTTTTCTTGGTTTCAGTGCATTTGTCCTTCACATATCTGTTGCTCATTGTTTCACTGTATTTCTCATGTGTCCCTCCCCCCCCATACTTCATGTATGTTCATACAGCTCGTCTGGGTCCGGATGAATTAATGTTTCTTTTTTTGTCCCCTTTCTCTCTCCTTCCCGTTTTTTTTTTCTACCTCTTCCTGCCTCTAGTTCAGTACCAGATGGAGATGATGCGTTCTCTGCGTCATGTCAACATTGACCATCTGCATGTGGGCTGGTACCAGTCCACCTTCTATGGCTCCTTTGTCAGCCGCGCACTTCTCGACTCTCAATTCAGCTACCAGCACGCCATTGAAGAGTCAGTTGTACTCATCTACGGTAAGTAGTCCTGCACATGATGACGTATTTTCCTTTAACTCCCAATTAGGGCATTTTCATACAACATTTACTCAAAATGTTTATCTGTGACAAATCATCCAAACAAACCTTATTATTTTCTTCACTTCTGGGGTGTCATTTCCAGGGATGGTGATGCATATCACCATTGGAAAACCATTAGAAAGTGCATTTTGCATAATACGACCCCTTTAAGGCTACAGACATGGTCAAGATACGATTTGTGAAAGGGCACTAAAGTGAACATATTCAGGATGCATGTTTTGACTATGAAAGACAGAGAAAGCTCTGGGATAAATATTTGTCAGTCATATTTTTTCCTTTGTGCCCAGTTGACATCAGATTGTGCTGGATGTGGCCCCTGGACTCAAATGAGTTTGAAGCCTCTGGCTTCAATGGACGAGATGGCAGTATATATATATATAATTTTTTTTAAACCATGTTTTTGAAAAGACTAAAGAGGAGACGCACCGCTGTATTGTTTACCTGTCACACAAGCATTCAGCCATTCACAGACCAGCACTAAAGAAAAAGGCTCATGCTTGTCAGATGGTGTTTCAGGAAAGAAGGACAATAGCTGCTAATAACTGAACTAATACTCCCCAAAGAAACAAAGCTAACCTGCCACTTGAAACAAAACAAAACCCTGTTCCGCTTTATGTCTTCACCACTGAAAAAAGCACTTCTGCAGCGTTGTTGTTAATTTGCCATTTAGGGTTCTTTGTCATTCACATTTCAGACCCGATTAAAGTGAATAACTTTGGCTTTTGGTCGTTTAATCATGAAGTATCCACGAATAGGACTGCCATCGAGAAATCTTAAGATATTCTGCTGAGGTTCACATTCAAAGTGTCTGAGCAGTAAATCAGTCTGACAGATGTAGGGAAGGATGAGTTGAGGTAAGCACAGATGTTTTAAAAACAGCCTAAATCTAAACATCAAGATGGTTGGAATTAGATTTTCATTTTCAGATGAATTTCTGTATCGTCATCGACGGCACTTCAAATAGACCGCAGGGCTTGAGAAATGTGTGAGTGAAGATCTGCAGTAATGCCACTTCGCACAGCTGAAATGTTGATGTGGATGACCTTCCACCAAACCGCATTGTGGCAGAGGAGATCAGCGTTCATACGCTGACAATAAATCCCGTTGATGCCGATGCACAGATAGCGGAAAAAGAGGAGCGGATGGGATTAACAAGGTAGCTGGAGCACTGACGGGACACGGCCGGACGTGATACCACAGCCTGTGTTTTACAATGAAAACCTTTAAGAGCTGCCCATGATTGCAGCAACACGAATGCCAACCCAGATGGTGTAAGCTTTCAAGTGAGAGTGATATTAACATCGACGTGACAGAAAATTAAAACCTGTCGCCACCGAAGAGTGTTCATTTTTACACCTCGATGTGTAAATAAATGATCATTCATGACCACTCCAAGTGGTCATTTAGCTTGGAAGCACTCTGACACAGTTTTTTGTTTTTTTTTAAAGGGTGGAAAAGGTTTGTAATTCAGTAAATGGCAGCAATTTTCACTTTCCTATCTTTTAGTTTGTCTCGACTCTTGATAGCCCAACACGAACACACATGTGAGACTTTCTCCGTCTGAAGAGATGCAATCAAGCACGGACGATGTCAAAGTGACAGATTCTATCACGGCGGTATTTTCTGCTCATACGGCACACTTCATAATATGCCGAGTTTTCTTCACTCAGATTTATAGACCTGAAAAATAAGAGTGAAAATGAACACGGGTGACACAAAAAGACTTGCAGGCTCACTGACCTGAAACCACAATCTTTCATTAAAATGTCTCAGTTTATCTAGTCACTTCAAGGCATAAGAGGGAGGCAGCAAACATGTTATTTAAAAAAAAAAAAATAATTCTTTGAACTAAAATGTTTCAAGTATTCAAGAGTGTGAAGAAACTTCCCCTGCCCTTTCCCCATCACTCAAAACTCACCCCAAGCTGCACAAGGTGTGGCTACATAGATTGGGTTTAACCCCTTTTACATATGTAACCCTGTGATTTAGCGCCGCTACTAAGGCATGCGATCAGTCAGCCTGTTCTCATTCTAAACGGTGGGCTCCCGTTAATGTCAATCAATAATGCAGCGCTTAACGGATCAAAGCACCTCAAAGGAATTGGCATTATCTCTGTCTGAAGTCAAAGGGAAAGAAAATTGATTTCTTTTTTGTTCACTTTGTCATTAGCTCACTGGTCATTTTATGCCAATGAATGAATCAATCGAGCGCTCAACTGGCGGGTTAATAGCGTCCATCCAGTGACAGCTTAGAGGTTGAGTTAGAGTGGGTTGTTAAGTCAGTTAGTTAAATGTGTTTGCCCCGACAGCAGATTTCTCACATGGGCTGAATGCTTGGAGCGGTACGGCCACGACTTTACTCCGACCCTTGCTGAAAGCAAACCTTTTAGTGATGCCATATCTGTATTGGTGAAAGACTTGTACAGTTGCGTATAAGGTTTGCTTTTCAATCACAGCCTTTCTGAAGGTTGTCACCCTTTATAAAGATCCGTACATTGTGGGCAATAACGTATAAAAGCCACAGGGTTGCGGCGGTTGCATTAAACAAACGTTCTGTCACTAATTTAAAAAAAAAAAAAAAAAAAAGTTCCGCCAGTGATAAGAATTGATACAAGATTGCAGAGGGTAGATCTTTTCAGTCACCAGCATCACACCATTTAATCAATCACTAAATAAGGTCAAGAAAGCAAAAAGATAAAATAGTTATACTTTTTTGCAACAAATACAGAAAAAAAAAAAAACCCAGATCGATTTCACAATACAAAGGAAAACAACTTAATCACTCCCCAAAATATTGTGCAGAATGTTCACTTAAAAATATACAAATAATAAGCCTTTCCCAAGTCAAAGCTGAATAAGTTTTGCAATAAAATGAAGCTGTTGTATATTATATTTTCAGGAATCTATTCATTCAGCTGCTCTTCAGCCTTTTCCAAATCTCCTCTGACTGTGGGTGAAGGCAGGTTACACCCTGGACTGATCTGTAGTCCATCACAGGAGGAAAAACAGAGACAAACAACCACATCCACGCATTCAAACCTAGTTACAATTAAAGGTCACTAATTAGCCTCAAATGCATGGTTTTGAACTTCAGGGGGAAACTGGAGTACCTGAGAGAACCCCATGAGCACACACAGAATTTATAAGCTCCACACAGAAAGGTGAAGTCTCAACTCGAACCCACAATATTCACATGATAAAGTAAGAGCGATAAGCATCACATCATTTTACTGGAAGATTAATTTTTATATCATTGTGTGCCAGTGTTTTACAATAATATGTGCTAACTAATTATCTCTCCATCATGGCGCCTGTTATTGGGTGAGATATATCGGAACAGTTTGTGCTAAAATTTAATGTGGTGGAAGCAGAAAAAATGCAGAAGTGTAAGAATTTGAGAGACTTTGACAAACTGCTGGAGTGCGATGGGTCGGACCATCTCCAAACAATTTTCATGGATAATGGTCATTATCTATCAAAAGTGGGCGACTGATGCATGTGTTCCCAAAGAAATATTTCCTCAAAATGTGGAGACCTTATAGGATCTGTCGACATCCTCTTAGTTTGGCTCTCGTGACTTTGTGTCTGGAAAGATCAGGTAAAGTGCACCTGATGAATCGATCTTGTTTATTAGAACTCTCTATGAGGACTATCGAATAGCTTGTCAATTTAGCTTGTTTTATTCCCAAGTAAAACAAGCTAGAGGCAAAGATGGCAAAATGGCGGCGCGCACGAGCGCAGCGGCTTCTCGAGCTCCCGGTAAAAAGCCTCTTTTTACTACCTCCGAGACCACTTTTAGCAGTAACTCTGTGCTTAACAGACGAGTAATGTACAGCCCCACCGAACTGGTGGCCATCAGGGACATTTCGGATGGCATGATTCCACCAGGACTGAAATCGGCGCTCGGCAGACGGCAGCTCCTGAGAACAATGGTGTGGCGCAGCAGAGCCGGAGGAGCAGCCGGCAGGAGGAAGCGATGCACCCGACAACAAAAGAGAGGGAAGCGGGCAGGCGCGGGGGTTCAGCTAAAGGCTAGGAAGCCGCCGATCCCATCTCTCTTTTTGGCCAATGTCCGCTCACTGGACAACAAAATGGACTTGCTGCGACTGAGGATGAGTGTTTCGGAGGAGATGAGGAACTGTGCTGTTCTTTGTCTCACGGAAACCTGGCTGAATAACAACATGCCGGACTCAGCCTTCCAGATCGACGGGCTGCGACTCTTCCGAGCGGACCGCGACCACCGGTCCGGGAAAGCAAGGGGAGGAGGACTGTGTGCGTACGTGAACGAAGGTTGGTGCACCAACTGCTGTCTGGAAAAAACCCACTGCTCTGAGGCGATAGAATTAATGACTGTAAAATGCCGGCCGTTCTATCTGCCGCGGGAGTTTACGGCGGTGTTCGTCACGATTGTTTACATCCCTCCGGATGCTAATGCTAACGAAGCGCTAAGGGAGCTACACGACACCATTAGCTCACTACAGACGAGGCACCCGGAGGCGTTTTACGTGGTTGCGGGGGACTTTAACCACGTGAAACTGACAGACACTCTGCCCAGGTTTTACCAGCACGTCACCATCCCCACAAGGGGAAACAATACCCTGGACTGTGTGTACACCAACATCCGCGGAGCATACAGATCTCTTCCCCGCCCCCACCTCGGACTCTCTGACCACATCACCGTCATGCTGGCGCCAGCATACCGCCCCCTGCTGAGACGGAGCCGGCCAACAAAGAGGACAGTCACTGTGTGGCCCAGAGAATCAGCCGCTGTGCTCCAGGACTGTTTCCAATGCACAGACTGGCAGGTCTTCAGGGAGGCAGCCACATACGAGGGAGAGGTGGACCTGGAGGAATACACCTCCTCTGTCCTCGGCTTCATCTCCAAGTGTGCTGATGACGTCTCCACCACCAAGACAATCACCTGCTACCCGAACCAGAAACCCTGGCTGAACGCTGAGGTGAAAACCTTACTGAAGGCTAGGGATGCTGCATTCAGGGCAGGAGAGGCACCAGCACTCAAAGAGGCAAGGAAAGAGCTGAATGCAGGCATCGCGAGGGCCAAAGCCACATACTCCCAAAAGATTGAGGGTCACTTCACCACCAACGACCCACGGCGCATGTGGAAGGGCATCAAGTGCATCACAGACTACAACACCAGGAATGCACAATGCCCAAGTGACCCCTCCCTGCCAGACACACTCAACAATTTCTACGCCCGATTCGAAGACCCGGACACCCCCCCCCCCAGCACTAGACTCACACCACCGCCTGGTGACACACCCCTCACTGTGACCACAGCAGATGTGAGGAAGACCCTACAGGGAATTAACCCCCGCAAAGCTGCTGGCCCGGACAACATCCCGGGGCGGGTACTGAAGGACTGTGCACACCAGCTGTCCGAGGTGCTGGCAGACATCTTCAACACCTCACTCTCACTGTCATCTGTCCCCACCTGCCTAAAGACTGCCACAATTGTCCCCGTCCCCAAATGCTCCACAGTGACAGGCCTAAACGACTACCGGCCGGTCGCCCTAACCCCGGTAGTCATGAAGTGCTTCGAGAGGCTGGTCATGACTCAGATCAAGGACTCCATCGACGTCACTGTGGACCCCCACCAATACGCATATAGGAAAAACCGCTCCACCGATGACGCCATCTCATCGGTGGTCCACACAACCCTCACCCATCTGGAGAGCAAAAACTCCTATGTCCGTCTGCTCTTCCTGGACTTCTCCTCAGCCTTCAACACCATCATCCCGCAGACCCTGGTGCAGAAGCTCCACTCCCTTGGACTGAGCCCCACACTGGGGAACTGGATCCTGGACTTCCTGACCAACAGACCACAAACTGTCAGGATCAACGACACCGTCTCCTCCCCCATCATCCTCAGCACCGGCTCACCTCAGGGCTGTGTGCTGAGCCCCCTCCTGTTCACTCTGCTGACATATGACTGCACGGCAACACACCCCAGCTGTCATATAGTGAAGTTTGCGGACGACACAGCAGTAGTGGGACGCATCACAAATAACGATGAGTCCAAATACAGAGAGGAGGTGGAACACCTGATGCAGTGGTGCAGTGGAAACAACCTCTGCATCAACGGGGAAAAGACCAAGGAGATGGTGGTGGACTTCAGGAGGGTCAGGTGCCCCCCCGCTCCCCTGCACATCGGAGGAGCAGCTGTGGAAGTGGTTTCCAGCTACAAGTACCTGGGGGTACACTTGTCCAAGGACCTCACCTGGAGCGCCAACACTTCCCGTCTGGTCAAGAAGGCCCACCAACGCCTCTACTTCCTCAGGAAGTTGCGGAAAGCAGGTCTGGGAGGCTCCGTCCTGAGGAGCTTCTACCACTGTGCGGTGGAGAGCGTCCTCTGCAGCTGCATCACTGTGTGGCATGGCGGATGCACCGCCGCTGAGAGGAAGGCTCTGCAGAGGGTGGTAAAGGCCGCTCAGAGGACTGTCGGGAGCGGCCTCCCCACCTCCTCGGACCTCTACACAGCACGGTGCAGGGGGAGGGCTCTCCGCATCATGAAGGACTCCACCCACCCAGCACATGGACTGTTTCAGCCCCTCCCCTCAGGAAAGCGGCTGAGGAGCATTCGGAGCAAAACCACCAGGCTCAGGAACAGCTTCTTCCCCGAAGCTGTGAGACTTGTGAACTCGAGCCATGTTCCATAGACTCCCATCTTCCTGCACTACAAACACTTCACACTTACATTTCTGCTCTTGTATATTTGTATATTTTTTACGCTCTATATATTTTATTACTATATATTTTATTACTGGCTCACCGGGACCTGAGTCCAAATTTCGTATCATTTCCTTGATATGACAATAAAGAATCCTTGAATCCTTGAATCCTTGAATCCTTGAAGTGTACTAAAACAGAGATATTTAATCCCCATTTGGATTAAATATCTCTCTCTTTTTGCAGAAAACTTCTCAATTGAACTCGCCTACAGTGAAAATGTGCATCTTAGGGCCGAGACATTTTCAGCCCGGATCGGCTGCAGGAAAAGCACACGGGGCTTTTCCAGAAGAAAGAAGCAGGAGCTTGTTCAGGGCCGCTGCCAGGGCCAGTTCTTAAATGAGCACCGCCAAAGAACCGGTTCTTCTTCCACCGTTAACGGAGCCAAGTGAGCGCCACGTCATTGCGTCACTCCAAAACGCGATGCGCGTCACTGATCTCACCGATTAGCGATGAAGGTGCTCATCTAAGGAGACGGACTGTATTCATCCGTTTTGTCCGGGTCGCTCCATCCAATCTGGCCTGAACCTCGGATGCAGATGAAAGAGACAGAAAACACAGAGTCTCCTTGTCGCTCAATTGGTGTTTTTTCACATCCATCTTGTTTTTGCCCTGAGCCCCGGAGTGGCCAGAGAGAAATAAAAGAAAACTTGTGAATGAGCTCGGGGCTTGTTTTTCAACATTTGGGCATTGCATTGTGAATTTCGGCTCCTTTCATTTTATTTCTGGACGTGTCTGAATCAAATGCTTCAACTTGAGGAGGAATGGCGGTGCAGAATGATAGAACGCAGCTTTACAGCTGTTTATAATGGAGACCTACGTAAACACACGCTGATTAAAGTTTTCTTTCACATGAAGCGACATTAAAAGGCACATTTTCCAAGTTTTTATTTACAGTAGTGTGTAGTTTGGTTTTTAGTTGCCGATGAACCAAAAGTATTGCTTCATTATATATTTCTGTGGACTTGGAAAATAATATTGGAGCGTCTGAGAAGCATGAAAACAATCGAAAACTGCATCTAAAGTCTATGTCTCACGCAGCTGAGAGGAGGAGCTCTGCACCTCGAGAGCCGCAGCGCCGCGATCAAGGATTGAATCATCTCGTTCCCTCCTATTATTAACTTCATAGAGCAACTTATTACATCGTTCCCACGCTTTATTTAAAAAAAAATTCTCAATAACCTCTCCGGGGCTCGTTCCCTGTAGTTTTCAGAAATCTGGTTCGCTTCTCTTCCACCTTGTAAGTAGCGGTAACTCCCGTTATAACTCCGCCCCCTGCTGATGACGCGTCTGGCCCTGGCCTGGCTCCTCTCTTGCCCAACAAAGAAGTTGAGCCAGCGTAAGACTGGGTGAGCTCCTGTTTAGCACCGGCTTTGGCAGTAGAAAGACGAAGAACTGGTGCAAAGTCTGACCCTGGCTCCGAACTATCCCCTGGTTGTCTCCAGTGGAAAAGCCCCCGCAGTTAGCGGTTTGGGAAAGGACTAAGCTACAGTAAACTCTGTGGCGGACTGCAGTTTTTGGTGGCATTTGGCCTGTTCCGGTGGTTTCTCTCTGCAGGTAGTTTAAACAGGAAGTGTAACCAAGCTGCTCTAGATTTTTTTTTTTATCCTTTTATTGAAACGCTACTTAAACCCAACACATTGATTTCACAAACAAGAATGTAAAGTAGCTTTTTTTTATATGTAGCAGCAGTTCCTCTTCTCCCATCCCTCCTGCTCAGAAGTGTTGTGCGCCTGCACTGGAGTGCAGTTTTTCAGACCCAAAATACAGAGATGATATTAACTGAGAGTATCAATCAAATGCAAGGTCTGATGTGAGGCACTGTATACTCCCTGAATGATATTTATGGTAGCTCTAGTGAGCACTCACCATTTTTTTTTTGTCCTATTTCTTTTAGGTTCTTCAAATCAGTGATGCTTATTTTTATTATTGAAAATGTTTTCACAGGCTCTGTAAACAATTGCCGCTGCTGTATTTCATACCTAATTGTGACCGTTATGTTGAATTTAGTTTTAGATTTTGTCAGAAATGATGGTTAAGTCTGCTGAGGTTTGATTGAAAAGGATTTGGCATGCAGTTTGGGGGCTCTCTGCAATTTTTTGAGGTGGAGCAACGTGTTAAGGAAATGTTTGTGTGTGCATGTGTATGTATATATATATATATATATATATATATATATCAATCAATCAAACAGTGCTCCCCTTCTCAATATGGGTTCTTATCTTAACCTGTTGATATCCAACATAAGAAATCACTCTAAATGAGACTGTAACCAGGTGATTGTTGGTATATTTTTGACGTAAACATGATTGAGCACCCTACCGAAAATTGAGAGCCAACTCTGGAGTCAAATGAAAGTTGAGTTCAGATGAGGCTCATATATAAAAAAGAAAACAAAGTGCAGCATGAACCCTAATGAGGAATGCTGTTAACTACGCCCTCTAACCCAGTGGCTCCTAATATTTTCCAATTGGACGTCTCTTCATGATTGTTTTTCAGGCTGTGGACCCCTTCAATTTTTCATTAGCCAAAACATTAGAATAAAACCAACTGCTGGCAGGCACAGGAACCTTCAAAATCACAGTAATGGGCACATGCTTAGGTCAGCACTAAATCCTGCTAAAGTCTGTAATTTTCTTTGACGCATGCAAATCTAAGATTGACAACTTCAAAGCAAACATATGCTTGATGCCCCTTTTCCTTGGACCCCATGGCGAGAGCCACTGCGCCAAACCACGAGGCCCGTGGTGCTAAAACACAATTTATTCATCCTTGAGTTCACTTGAACCGAGAGAAAGAACTGCATAATGGCAGATCATGTAGCCAAAACAAACATTTTCTACTTTTCTCTACAAACCTTGAATAATTAAAAAAAAAAACACACACACCCAACCCCCCACCCCACAAAAACAATGCTGTGTCTTTGGAAGTCGGGTATTTGTCTTTATGTTATGAAAGTATTGGATTCAAATGACATGTTTGATTGTTTAAACTTCATTTTTGTTGCTCATTGTAGATCCCATCAAGACGGCTCAAGGCTCCTTGTCTCTGAAAGCCTACAGACTCACCCCGAAACTCATGGAGATCTGCAAAGAAAAGGACTTCACACCTGAGGCGTGAGTAAATTTATTGCAAAACACACAGTCACTACTTCTTTATACACTGTATGCATTCAGAAATACAAATACACTTTAATAAAAGAGGCAATGGTATTAATAAAGTATCACTAGTTCAGTTCATTTTTTTAGGTAACACGTGTAGAAACACACAGGTTTGCATTGCTTGTAGGAATATCAAGCATCAGTTTTGTGGCTTTTCACTCATTCAACCTTTGTTTATTCATCGGATGCAAATACGTCCCGGCGTCCACAGGGGAGGCATTTAGTAGCAGTTGGAGATGGATGCTGATGATGATTTATCAGCTCGCCCTTGCCCATCAACCAAATGTACCGTGTTTACGCTCTTTCTGACCCCAAGGCTTATCCTAATTGCTTTTAAATAGCGGCTAAAAATGAACGTAATGAGGGGTCTTTTTTTACCAGGCATTTCAGGTAGTCCTTGTTCACCTACTCATACATGCATAAACACGTGCATGAGGGTACAACCTACATGCCCCGACATATACAGAACAGCCCAATAGAGAAATCCCAGAGGCTGTCAGAAGCTCCAGATATACATTTTAAATCCACTAACACAAAGCGTACAACAGGGGATGAGGGCATTTTAGCAGTACAATATCATTTCTCTCATCTATTTCCTGAACATTTCTCCACCTTATGTGTCTCTGTTGCCAGCTGCTCTGATATTGACCCACTGTGTTTGGCCCACAGTCAGCATCCTTCTCATTTCTGCAGCTTTTCATTAGTTCCTATGATTTATTATGGCTACAATCTTTGGCGATCAGTGTTCCCAATAAGGCAATGATTGAACGAGGGCGACTCAGGACAGGAAAGGGCAGTACACCCACATTAAAAAAAAATCTTATTTCTATCTAATGCTTTCAGAATTGACCAGAAATATGAATATCAATTGTTCCCCCCCTTAAGATGCAAAACTTCAGAAGTGTATTATTGTCACACACACACACACACACACACACACACACACACACACACACACACACACACACACACACACACACACACACACACACACACACACACACTACAATGTGCAGGGGGAAAAAAGAGCACTCTCTTTCATGTTGGTGTATTTGATGTTTCGTAAGCTTGCATATATTGTGCACCTTTTTGAAATGAAAGGCATGGATAGATGAGCGTTGAATAGCCCTATCCCTTTGAACTGCTCTCCAAGTCCGCTGGGCTATAGACGCTGTGGTCAATAGAGTCCACTTCAGCACACAATCTGAAGCATCAAATTAGTCCGCCTGTGGAGTCAACCTTTGGCTCCGTCCAGCGGGGCCCAACTTGGAAAGAGCATGGCATTAAGTGTGCCAAAGTCCAGTATGGTTGAGCAATTTGTCCCGTCTAGATTGTGCTGTCCTTCTGTTTCCTCGCGGACACCTTTTTATTTCACTCTGCAGGCATTTGAAAAGGTCACAGTATGCAGGAAATATTTTAATGCACTCCAGATTGATAATTGTGCCAAAATCTTTAACAAACAGTATTTATATTATTATGGATTTTCCTTAAAGACTGCTCCTACCCATACTGATTTTATTCCTCCAACGCTGAGAGGTCTCGGCACCATCGTCTTCTTGCATTGTCTGAGAGTCACCTCTTAAAGTTTGCCTCAGGTGATCCTTAATTTAGAATTCCAAGCAACACGTATCAAAAATAATTCTTCCAAGAATCAAACGATTCTCCATGTACCCTTTTATCACACAGAGGAGCATTATATAAACATCTCTCGTTCTGGTACAGTGCACATTGCAGATTAATGCAGTGAATATATTGATCCCATAACAAGGAAGGCACATCTAACAAGCCGGCGTTGGACACACAGGCATTAGTTTGTAGCTCGTGCACAGTGCCCGACTGACGGGCTAAAACAAAAGCAGTCAGTCAATGTTATTAGATTTATGGGCGACATTAAGCAAAGTTTGAAGTTTCATTCTTGTTAACAGGCTGCTGTCAAAGGGAGAGCGAGCAAGAGAGAAAGAGGTGCAGTTTTTAGCTCCTAAACAGGGGAAGAAAAAAAAAAAAAAGATGGTTTAAAATTGTCACCACTGATTCAGACTGGCTGTCATGTGTTGTGTCATGCAAGCTGTCCTCTTTAAACCACTTGATGTCTCGGAAAGAAAATAATTTTCCCTCCGGTTATAGCTGAAGCTTTCCATCATCTTTCTACACATTAAAATAAACCACAACGTTAGCTCGGGCTGTCCAGTAAGTAGTCCAGAATCCACATCAATATTCTCACGACATTCTTCCAATCCACCAATTCCATAGGCAAGTGGAATATGTAAATGTTGCTCAGTGTAAACTGCTGTTGATGTTCATGGATATAATTCTGGAAATGCCGCAATCACGTTGTCTGTTATTCATTCTGACTGTGACCAATTTTCATCGCCTCCTCTGTCTCTCTTGCTTTGATCCCCCTCCCTCTCACCAGCTTGAAGAAGGCTAACATTGGCTTCGAGCATATGTTTGAGGAGGTGCCGATTGTCATCAAAAACTCACACCTCATCAGCGTACTGATGTGGGAGATGGAGGACAAGTCCACGGTCGCTGACAAGCACGAACTGCTCAACCTCTCAAGCAGGTTAGTCATGAGCTCACGCAACCATTTAGCCACAAGGCCCAAGGCCAGGAACCTTGGTCGTAAAAAAGGTGAATGCTATCCGGATAAGTTATTTCAAACAGGCTTTTCCTCCAGAGATGAGGCATTTACAAGAGGTTTCTGCATGGTCTGTTGGGAAATTGTGTGGGTTTATCAACATCTGTCCTCCAACCTTCAGCACCGCTGTAAATTTTTAATCTAATACTGACATTGCAGGGAGCCGGTGGGTGATCGAGCAGATTTATTTGCTGTGGTTTCAGAGGTGATCGGGGTTCTTCCCCCATGCTGTATGTAATCCTAGTACTTCACGCCCCGATTTAATAATGATGGTACTGTAGCTCATTACTTTACATGCAAATAAGTAGTCCCTCTGTACTGGAAATGCTTTGTGGTAAATCATATTGGTGGGAAGCCTTTGAATCTTTTCACTTAATGGCTCAATAAGGTCAATAACACACCCTACTGTGTGGTCAGCTTGTGAATGGTACCAGTAATCTCATCCTGGAAAACAGTTGGATGGAAATAAGCTCATATTGTACAACTCAAATTGCTTTTCTAACTATTTATAGAATGAAGACACTTTTCAAAAGCATCTTACCACCTCAAAAACACATCATTGTACCTCTTTCAGCCCACAGGCTCCTTTTACAGACATGACTTAAAGCTCCTGCTAAATTAAAATTGATTTGACATTAGGGAACTCGCAGGCATTTATCTGTGTCTTACATGGTTCTAAAAGGTACCAGATCGGAAGAAAGAATAAGCTTTGTATTGATGTATTCAGGTTTATGCTTAACTCGCACAGCCCACACATCCCCATCACCCCGCACTACTATTGTACTTGGCTCTATGACCGTTTACAGGTTCTTCTCAAGAAGGCCTGTGTTTTGTTTTTATTTTATTTTGTTTTTTTCCCCCCACAAATGTCCCTCAAAGGACCAAATCCAAGAATGAATTTATTAAGTGGCAATTGTTTTTCCATCGAAATATCACACTTGTGTGCACTTGTCTCCTAAATGCTATTAGAAACGAATAAAAGGGCCATATTATTACTTTGGATGACATATTCCTTCATTATAATGAATGCCCAAGCACTGTTTACTTTGAAACAACAAATGATAACAGCAACTGCAATTTTGATCTGTGATGTTTATGCTCACGGACCCAGTTGCGTGCTCTCGCTGCTTCGTTAGCTCGCTCGACCATTTGTCATTAGCCCCAGAAATGACCATTAGAAATTTACATTGTCCGGTTCAGATGCACATCATTTTCACACGATTGAACATGCAGAAAATAATCATGGGCACGGGGTCACATTTGGTGATTTCATAAGCTGCTGGAGAAAGGACAACAACAAGCTGTACGGCATCATTTTCACTGTCTGTGTTTGCTATAATGAAGGAATATGTCGTGCAGTGAAACACTATGACCCTATATGTGTTTTCATAGTTTTTAGAGGCTAATGAAGTTTTTTTTGGTAGACAAGCACAAGTTATACAAGATGAGAGCTCCACAGAAAATACTTGGATATAGCATAAATACTTAGTTGATTTTGGTGTTTTCAGTGGATTTATTGATAATAATAAAGCGATTAAAATAATGGCAGACTTATCCCTTCAAGCTTATTTAAAAAAAGATTAGACTGTTGCACCAGATGGGCAGGCGATAGGCTCTACAGTGTCGGTGCATCTCAAAATATGTCTGCTTTTGCTGTGAAAACTTTTTTCCTACCACAATTGAAAGGGGCCTTGATGCGCCACACGTCTCTGAGGGATTAAAAACAAACTCAAGCCAGTGTTTATTGTTTGGGTCTCTGCCCACCAACACGTGCCACAACTCGGACATGTTTGACCACTTATGCGATTTCACAAAGCTGTGCCTTTGGGATAGTATTGTGCGTTCTATTGGGATATCCAGTCTAAAACTAGGTGCAGCAAATGTCACGCCTAAATGTCAGAGCATATACATTCATAAATGTCTCCCCCCCAAAAAAAACCGGGGCCTGCCATCTAACTTGGTCTGCTATCGCTAATGAGCACAATATGAACAAATATCACCCCACCACCTCAACTCGCAGCCTGGCTCTTTTCGTCTTGCATTTGTATCTCTGAGGCTCTTAGCATCAGTCTCAGGAGAATTTATCAGCAATCATTTATGGAGATAAACCGCTGCAAGTGGAGCAACAGCTGTGAAGCTGCTAATCAAAAAGCTTCCCATGGGCAGGTGTGAGAAATTAGCACAATAACGACTCAAAAGTGCTGATTTACACACTGTTGGCGCGCAAAAAAACTCACCACGCTGACTTGTACACTTGCAGCGAAGCACGTCAGGAGTTTGTCGAGTGGTCTCGTCTGTGTCAATTTCAACACCAGTGAGCCACAACGCAAACGAGGACCTGGATGTACACGGCTCTGTAAAATGCATACGCTCTGCCAACTAACCTTGGCACCAACACGAGTGATTTGTCACAAATTGCCAATAGACGAGACAATCACCTCACCTGCATATTGTTCCATTTTCCGACTGACTGGCCCAGAGTTGAAGTATTGCTTCTGATACCGCACCGAAATGGGGGCAGGAGTAGAACGTCTCTCACCATAGGGTCCATAGGACATCATGCCAGTGGGATGGCTGGCAAGATGAAATTGTTTCCTGAAGTTGTCAAAGTGCTTCACCGCTCCGTCCTTGTGTTGGATTGTACCGTCCATCTCTCTACATCTTCCGCTGACAGCCCTCCCCTCTTCTCCTCATTTCCACCCCTTTCCAAAAAAAAGTAAACGATAATGGCTTTTATTTAATGTTTTTCCTTTTGTCTCATTTTCCAATCTGCAGCCCCATTTGTCAATGTCATCTGTGTCTAAGGCTGAGTGAGTGCAGTTTCACTCCAGCAAACAGGGTTGTTCTTACCACAGATGATGATGTTGATCGTAGTGATGGATTGCATGAATGTAAATTCATCTGTGAAGCCCTTTTCCCCCTCAAACACCCTTGAAACGCCTCAGTATTTGCAGTGTCACAGGCAAGACTATATTTATGTCAGGCCAGAGTTTCATGCGCGGTCTTCACTCTTGTTGAAATCCTCCACCGTGGAGTAACTCAGATAGTGCATTATAAATCAACGTCCTTTAAACCTCATGTTTGCTTTTGTTTTGTCTGTATGAGCACCGTGTTCACTCCATTATCTTTGGTCCCCTTCTGATGTAATTGGTCGTCTGTATTGCAATATCGGAGACTGGAAGTTGGGAGTATGTAAACATATCTTTCACTACCGGATTGCTTTGTTAATATTTATTCAATAAGTGGAAAGGAAGTGAGCATCGGGCAGAACAGGGAAAGGACGGCGAGACTTTGAGTGCTGTGGTGGACCGGAGGTTCGACCAGTGATGCAGATGAAGAGAAATGACTGGAAACCGTGTCACAACGGAGGTGGCGGTGATAGAAATGCTGCTGGGAACGAAAAGCTCTTTGGGGGGATAAAATGACCCCTGAAATGAACTTTTAGATACAATTTTTTTTTTGGGGGGGGGGGGGGGGTGGGGGGGGGATAATATTCCAACAGTTCTGTCTTCTTTTCCCACTGAAGTAATGATAATGTGCAGGAAGCAAGAAGAAATGGATTTATATTGAAAACGAGTGCCGCCATAGGGTTTTCAGCCACATGGGGTCTGGAAATTTATGTTAAACCAAAGCAAAGACACATCTGTCTGGAAATATAAATTTTTATGGGTTTTTTTTTTCCTTACTATTTTGCCCAGATAACGCTAAACCACTTGCATGGGGGGCAATTTTTCATCTTGGAGATTTAACGTCCTCTTTAAAACAAATTATTCTGCCACAGATGCAAGCCAGCAATCCATATTGTGCCCTAGTCCATCAGTTAAAAAGACTCCATCAGAATAAAACACTCGTTCGAAGAATGGAAGTCATTTCCTTGGCAGCTTTGTTCAACAACTCCCCTCTGAACTTTCAATTTACTGAATGTCAGCCAATTTTATTCACGCATCAATACAATTTTAAAGTTTGTCCTCATCAGATATGAGCATGTCGGCATAAGCACACCTACAGTGAACTGTATGGGTCGCCATTGAACTTGACCTTAAAACGGAATTTGTGATGATAGGAAACCTCTTGATAGACTTTGATTTCTGATTCAGTATTGATCGTAAAGCTTGCTGACCTGCCTGAATAATTTAACCCTTTGGACTGGACACAGTGTGGTGAGGACTGAATTATTCATTGTGCAACTTTAACAACCATGTACAACTACTTGCATCTAAATTCCCGAGTGTTTTCAGAAAGTGTTATGAGCAACATTCCCATTCTCTTGCGAGGCCACGGCTTTGTAAACACACAGTGATGACGAAACATGCTTACACCTGCTAAACAACTGAATACATTCAAATATCCTCATGCGTACCATGAAACCTGACGAAACATTTGCATGTGTAAAACATTAAAATAAAATCTGAAGAAAAGTCATATTTTTTTGGAACTCATGCAGCTATTTCCATATTCTAGTATCCCCACTGTCTCCCAATCTGAAGGTTGCAGGTTGGATACCCATCTCTGCCTGCCTATATGCTGCATGTTTGTATGCCGTGAGAGCGAGTGGTCGGTCGTCGGAGGGGCCGGTGGCACCGTTTGGCTTCTGTCAGTCTGCCCCAGGCCAGCAGTGGCTACATATATAGTTTACCAACATCGAGTGTGGAGGGAATGAATGCGGTTTAGAGTGTCAAGAAAAGCGCTGCATAAAGCCAATGCATTATCATAAACAAGATTTCCTACACAAACTAAAAATAACACAAAATACATTTCAATCAGCTAAAAAAAGAAATCAAACCCGATAAGAAAAAGCAACCAAATCCAGCACGTTGCATCAAACACGCACACACGCGCAGCCGAGTTCAAACATTTGACTCATCCATAAACGACAGATGTTTTGAAGGATCCCACTCTGAGTAAACGATTTCCTTTGCATACATTATACATGCACACCACACAAATTAGCTTCCATATTGCTTGATGAAATAGTTTTAAATGGGATTTCGTCAGCGAGAATCAATTCTGACACAGTCAGGGAGACACAGTGGGGAAGTGTTATGCTGAGATTTGGTCCTGGGCCATCAGTTTTCATGTTTACAATGGAGAGTTGACATATTGATCACACACCAGGCCTCACAGGCAAACATGGCTGTACTGCAAATAGTTCAGACAGACTAGAGCACGTGTCAGACTGAAGGCCCGCGGGCCAAATGTGGCCCGCCACATTATTTTATGTGGCCCGTGAGGGCTTAAAGGTCTGATTGTCTTAAAATAAATACCATATTGTTCCCAATAGACGTGCAGTGCATGAGTGCAAGCCTTGGGGTGCACGCCCATTGAGAACAATATGGTAATTGCATGTCTTTGTTGACACTGGAGTAGTTCTGCACATATGCAGATTAAAATGCTTCTCGCGCCAATAATTCACATCTCAAAACTAATCTCCTGACACCACAACTTCTGAATATTCCAATAATCAGTAGGTGTTGCCACATGAAACGTCGTGTAAACGGGGCCTCAGTTATATTTATACTGTCTTGCAGTTACATTTGGCCCTTTGAGGGCAACCATTATGCTAATGTGGCCCTTGGTGAAAATGAGTTTGACATCCCTGGACTAGAATATGGAAATAGCTGCATGTGTTCCCAAAAAAAAAGTGCTTTCTTCAGTTTATATTTGAATTTGAAAAGCAAAAACATTGTAAGTATTGCAACCCTATTGAAAACTAATGACTTTTAATTAACATTTTGTGCATAAATCACCAAAATTGTGCAGTTGTTATTTAATCACTTATTAAAAACCTAATTTTAATTTTGAGACTAAAACATTGACAATGTCACAAATTGCCAGCATCGCTGGGAAATACTACTATAAATCATCATCAGTGTTGTTCTTGAAGTTATCTTTATGTTCAAAGCGAGGGCGTACGCATGTGTTGCCCGCATGTCTGTATGTAAATGGAGTTGGGTCGCGTGCAGTTAGATTATTCACCCACTAATAGGGACCGTGAGCTTGTATTAGACCGTCGTGGGATAGGCTAGTTTTACCATACTCATGGTGTGTTGTTGCAATAGTAAAGTGGGATGATCAAATGCCTTAAAGATGTGCATATATTTTACACATGTATAAGCATTTAATTTTATGCACATGGTTATAGGCCTTTAGTTTTATGTGGGGAAAGAAATGCATCCACATACTTATCATTTTTGGCATCTTGTTTATAGCTTGACATTATAACTTCAAGCTTTAATGCAAATGAGGTAGCACATTATGTTTAAATGGTAAAAACCAATATGGTACAAATGTGGAAAGTGCAAGAGTCAGAACTGCAGGGCTCTTGGTGCAGAAATATGATTTTAAGCTGAGGTTTTCCACTGCAGCTAGCAAGTCATTATTTTGACAATTCACTTTTTACTTTTATTTTTAAATGCCGTCTTACCACAGAAAACTAAATGCTCAATGGTCAAACGTTACTGGAAGGCAGTGCTTCTCAAATACTGGGGAGGGAGGAACTTTCAGTATTCGGGTAGGTTCACACTTGTTGGAGTGAACCAGAGACCAAATGTCTCACGTTTGCCACAAGCTTGTGTTCTGCAGTTAAAAAAAAAAAAAAAAAAAAAAAAAAAACCTTTTGCCGAGAGTAAAACATGTTGTAAGAGGCTAAACTGCTAATTCTTATGCCGCACTGTTGATGTGCGTTTGGTTAGTTATCCGAGGTTCAGTGAAGAAATTGGATACAACAGCTAATATTAGTGGCTGCCAGCCACATTGTTACCATGACAACAGTTGGACACTGGTGAGTTCCCCTGTGATTGGCTGAGAGCGGAAAAGAGGAGGGCTCTCCAGGATGACATTTTTGATGAATGGCTTTAATAGCGGACGTCTACAGATCTTGGTTCTAATAAAACTCCACAACAACACAAAAGTGGGAGATGAGAGTCCAGCGACACTAGAAACTGGTGTGTACTTATTTCCCTCAGAAGTGTTTCAGCTTTTTCTTCTATTCAAGTTGGAAACAATTAACGTGTGACTGATGAACAGATGAAGCTGACAATTGACTAATGTTTAGAGTTATAAAAAAAGTTTTTAATGTTACCGTCTTA
This sequence comes from Blennius ocellaris, assembly GCF_963422515.1. Taxonomy (NCBI): domain Eukaryota; kingdom Metazoa; phylum Chordata; class Actinopteri; order Blenniiformes; family Blenniidae; genus Blennius; species Blennius ocellaris. The sequence continues at coordinate 19,009,986 of NC_137657.1, read as the reverse complement.
ATTCTATATGAAAATTCACATCCCAGTGAATTATTTGTACATTTTTCTCTGTTTTGAGACTCGCACAGACTTGGCAGTCTTGTTTAAATATGACAAAATTTGTTGATTTTTAAGTGGTTGCAGATGTCACCTGAGCCCATTTTATTAACCTGTTTTGATAATCAGGCAATTATATGCTAAATGCTGTTGCCAGGAACTCATACTGTGGTTTATAAAGATAAATCAATAAATATTTTCAGGGTCTCAATAGTATGTCAATTCAACATCTGTCCCCTGGGGCATGGCAGAAAATAATTGAGAACCACTGATATATGGCAACCGCAAAGGCACCTATAGAGTGTGCAAAACCTGTTTCATGTGCAGTAATTTCATCATAAAGTCATTCAGCTCAGGTTCTCTCACTGTGAAGCAGTGTATAGACGCTTTGGTGTGACTAAACCAGGTCAGATGCATCAGTTTTGCTCGAAAAATCTCAGCGCAACATAGTTTGAGTTCATCAATCCCACGGATAATTGAAAGTACTAGCCATAAGTGTGGGGTGGATGAGAGGAAAAGATCTGCCGTGGCCATCCTTTAAAACATTTTTTCTAAAGCCTTAATAAAGGTAAAGCATTCTTGATAACTTTTCAGAGTGAAACGTATAAGAGAAAAAAAACAATCTGAGGCACTCAAGAGGGTAATGGTTAAAATGCCTTTATTCGTACTTGGCGGGTCTATAAAAACGTGCCTACACGTTTCAGCCTGAGAGGCCTTCACCAGGGCAAGTGCAAAGTGTTAGTCAGTCAACTCTGCTCATTGATAACTCGGTGGGGAGTTAGAGGCAGTTGCTCAGTGTGGGCAGGTGGGTGGTCACATGATCACCATGACCTGCTCATGACAGCAGACTGTGTAAAACCAAAGGGAAATGTCCACCACATAATCCAACATCATTATCGAACATACATCAACAATATAACGAGTTCTATTTCCAAACCAGTCAGCAGCTGCCGAAAGTAACTCACAAAGTTACTTGTAAGCTAACTTGGTTACTTTTAAAAACAAGTAGTCCATGAAGGAAGTTCATTTTTAAATGAGTATCTAGTAATCAGTAATCTGGTTACCTTTTCAAGGTAACTGTGGCAACATTGCTTATCACATCGTTAAAAAAGGCCTAATGTGATTTTCCAAGAAATTAAATTGCTCAAATCAAGTTGTGACGAGCAGTATCACCTTTATTGTTGTGATTGCTCTCAGTGCACCTCCTACAACGTGCTAAATTAACAGTCTCAATATGTATTTAAGATTCCATAGGTGAATTGGAATAATACTGCGAAAAGTTCTCCAACAATCCAGTTTGTTGTTGTGAGTCGCCAAAACTATATGCCAGTTTGAATAATTACCGTAGAATAATCTGATACAAACAGCACCCACACATTTACAGAGGAAATGATATAGCTTTGACAGATTTGCAAATACACTGAATGTTGTTTCACAGTGATGCTAAAGCAGCTGTGGGGTAGCATGGTGTTTTGTATTTCTGTTTACTTGGCAGAAGAAAGTGAGTTTGAATATTTGTTTGTCTCGGAAAACGAAGGAGGATATTGGTTTTTGAAATTAAATGGAAAAACGTGACAACAGAGTAAAGTAACTAAAATCACAGGAAAGTCATTCCACTTGTCCTCTACATATTTACACAGGCGGTATAACACACTGTTACATCAGCATGAGTGTGTACACGTCCAAAGTATACTCGGGGCTGGCTGCTTTGGCGGGTATAGTTGTCATTAAAATAAATAGCAAGGATCTGTTTTTTTTTTCTCGCCCCAAAACAGGTTGCATTATGTAGCATCCAGACATTCGGAAATGAAGCCATGTAATCCCATGGAGGGAAGCTCGAGAGGGACACAACTTGAAGTGGTGCACTGCTGCCTTGTCAAGGGTGAACTTAAGTCTGTAGTGGAAGAACCTGTTAAAACGAGGCTCACAGGGACACAAAGAAGTGGAATTCTGCGAGCCTGATGTTGTCAACATGGCAGTGTTTAGAAAAGATGAGCGGTGTGGTGCCAGATGCAGAAGTAGAGGGGCAAGAGGAAAGGTCTTCAGCACCAAATACTGCAAAATCCCAAGAGAGGAGTGTGACGGCACACGTCCTCCAGAAGACAGAGAGAGTAACATGACCGGTTGAAGGTGATTTCGGAGAGTAGGTCAGAATAGATGGGAGCGACAGACTGGTTTTCTTTGAAGGCAACTACAAGTCTCTGAAGAGGCATCTTAAAGCTGAAATTGTTTTCATTTTATTGCCATAGCTGCCGGACTGAAAGGAAAACATTTTTATGCCTTTTGCAATATTCAAGATGGGCAAATTTTTGAAAAGGAGAAAAGTGGTTCCACAATCGTTGGGATATTGTGGTAGACATGGTATTATTGTGATTGTGAAGATTTTCATGTAACATATGCTTGTGTGTCTAAATGTGGTACCAGCGAATGTCATTTGTAATTACAGAGTGCACTGAGCTGCTGACAGAAACATTACAGTGTGGCAGGCTTTGCCACGAGAACCATGCATTCGGCTTTTGAGCCCCAATTCTGCAAATATCATAGGAAACACTGACAAGAGCTCCGTGTGGCTGTTGCTCTGGCACTAGGGCAGGTCATATGCCCGCATTCACTCTCCTTCTCATCCTCCTCACATGTCCAAGTGTCCTTGAGCAAGAATCTGAAGGGACAATGTGTTGCATGGTTGCAGAGGGTACATGATCAAGTGTGTGGGTGAACAGGAGCTTTGCGCTTTGAATGAAATTGCTGTGCATTCACTATCTGCTTTGTTTCAAACAATCTTAAGTGGCATTAAAGCGAAATTAGGATGAGTCCAAGAAGTTAATCTCGGCTTACTGGTTTGTAAATTGCATGCATAATGTATACCATTGCAGCACGAAAAACTTTTTGAGTGACACGCCGACAATTCTATTCCAGCAACCACTTGGAGAAGAGCCTTCAGCTTCTGATGGACAGAGTGGATGACATGAGCCAAGACATTGTCAAATACAACACCTACAGCCGCAACCTGAGCAAGCAGCAGCAGCAGAAGCACCAGGTAACTCTCGAGCACATTCATGCACACACTGGCTTTCGCCAACCAAAGTGCACACGCCACCTACACTACAAGCAGGCACCACGGCAACCACGCAAAGAAATCAGCTCAGCGGCGTGCATGAAAGGGAGATGGAGCGAGACATGCACACACACACACACACACACACACGCACGCACTCACGCGGGGGCACTTGCAAACAGATGCACCTCCAGCCTCAGTCCCAGCATGAAAACAGCATGTATATCTCTGTCAGACATGGACACAAGCAATTGTATCTGTAATCACAGCAGGCAGGCAGCAGAAGCACCAGGTAGCACAAACACACAGACATGCACTCCCCCACACAAAAATATGATCCTCCAGGCTCATACATTAATGTACATGCACCCACTGAGAATACACAGCAGTATCGGCAGTATACTACCGGTAGTAAATATACTACATAAACATTTACTAACATCTGTATTTTCTTTTCGGTAGAGAGAGGACGGAACAAGTTTAGTCACAAATACACCTGCATTGGTGTTAGTGTAGCGCGCGCACACACACACACACACACACACACACCAGTAATGTACACACTTGTACGGTTATCTGCCGTTTACTGCTCAGTTTTTATGTCCATAAAATGTTTTTAGAGTTCAGGTACACCAGACGTTGTACACATTTTTATGAGCTTCTCTCTAAAGTTTCCCAAACCAAACCTGCTTTTTGTCTTTGTTTTGAGGTGTTTCTTTGGTGTTGTCCAACACAGTATTTTCGGAACGTATTCTTTGGGCAGTGATTTGCCATATGCCAACTTGCTGTTGTATTTCTTTTCCTTTCTTGAGTCATAGACAGTGCAAGTGTAATTTTAAGATATTCCAAAATAATACCGGGGTACAAAACGCTTATTTGAAAGTACAGTGGTTAAATTGAGACTCTGCTGTTGTTCTCGGACAGGCGTGAATTGATGGAAAATGTCTTGTTTTGCATGGTATGCCATCTTTATAGATGAAACCATTATAATGTCATTGTGCAGCTGGAAACATGGGAAGTTGCTAACTTCTGGATTGGGAATAATAGCAGAGTAGCAATAAACAGCGACACTGTCAACTTCTACCTGATGTCCCAGAAAATGTTTGGTCAAATTGTATAAGCTCACAAAAATTGTCCTTTAAGGGTCAATAAATGTTTGCTTCTTGTTGTAATTATATTGCTATTATAATTCATATTGTTATTACTGATGATGGTAACGGGAAATATTATTTCTGGTGTGCAAATGCTGCACGTTTTGGAACTTTTCTGGAACTTTCCCAGCATTTTAGGTGCATTTCGTGCACTTGTTATGGTGGACAACGATCTCAGGGGACAGCATGCTGGTCTGAGATTGGGGGGGAAAGGACAAGATTGAAATACATATTTATGTTCATTAGTAACTACAGGTATTTCATAAAATGTTGAAACTGTGTGAGATTGAATAAGATATCTCTCAACTTAGGCAAAATAAAGCCTTTAAAATCGGAACCATCTAGGATTTGGGACTATTACATGATTATAACCTTAAATTCTTCAACTAATCTTACTTTTCATAATGCAGTATTGATTTATTGGCACGACAGTGTTGATTCCTACTGGGGTTTCAGTTTTGTTTTGTTTTTTAATTGATCGGTTCATTTTAATTGTTGCTCTGTGTCAAAATATCCAATGTTTGGTCCAAACTTGACTCCTGCCCTTCATGGTCAAAACTCTACCATTTCAATAGATTGAACCTACTCTTTAACCTACTCTCACCTTTTTTTGGGATTTCCAAAAAAAAGGTGAACCTCACTCGTCGGTTTTCCTGACCACATAGGCATTGCCATAACATCTTCCCAGTGGAAAAAAAAAAGTAAAATCTCTGCAGCGCTTTAACAACACAAGCTGCATTAACTTGAGAAATGTAAATTAGAACAAGCAAATCACCCCACCCACCAACAGCAGCTTTGAGCAAAGACACTGAGGCGGGCTTAAAAGGCTTTTCCGTTAAGTTTACACTAATGAGATCAGAATGAGTGACTGTGTAATCTGTCAGTGTTTTCATCCCTCACTTCACTGTAGTTGCTGATGTGTGCCCACAGCGGATCAGCATCACCTCCATTTCAGACATGATTTTCCATCTGCTACTCCAGTTCTTTCTGTCGAAGAAAATGCAATTTCCATCACTGCATGAGATGACTGTATGATACAGTCACTGCAGTGTTTATCTTGGTGAAGAAGAGTAGGATCAGAAGGTTAAATGCCAGTGGCCATGCACAGGAAGTCTTTGAATATACCCTTGACACGGGCCACAATGTTGTTTCATGTGATCTGAAAACTGGTGTTTGGAAATGGAGTATTTCTCTACTAGCAAGTGAACATCTTCGGTTTTTAGCTCCTGTTCCATGCCAGTATGAAAGCTGAAAACTGTGACTTTACCCTGAGACCAAATCTAATGAAAATCAACTGTGTCACATTGCTATTATGTCTTCAATGGACTGGGGTCTAATTGCTTTATTGTTAGTTAAGGATGGACTGATAACATTGATCAAAATGGAAAACACAACATCCTCCCTTGTCTGCACAAGATTACATTTCATAGAGATGCATTAGGAGGTCATGGTATGTCCAATTATTGTCCTAGATCAAAAGAAACAAACTTAATGACTCACTTGAGCAGAGATGTGAACCGCGCACAGATGTTAGACCTAAACCACAAACTAAAATTAATAGATTCAACAGTATACACATTGGACTGCCATACTAGTCTATAGTCCAAGTAAGTAACTGAGTAAGCTTTTTGGAGGGGGTACAAGATCTCCAAAACAAGTCTCTTTGGCTGTGATGCAATATTTGGATGATTTCAAGTAGATTGTTAATGGTTTGGCATTGAGATTTCAAGGTCACAGTGACCTGTTGTTTTGCTGCCAGTGTAGAATGAAGCAGTGGCATTATAATTGGATCGTTGCGCTAATAATGAGCTTCCCCACAAAAGAGCTGTGTTTTTCAAGCTGTCTTTGGTTCATCTCTCTGCTCTTTTGTAACCGTTTCTCAGAGAAAACAAGACATTTTCAACCATAAATGACTGAAGAGGGCTTAATGGTGTCAAAGCAATCACCTTAACCTTTGTTATTGTATTGCCTAACAGTTGCCTTCCATTTCTTATACGAGCCTAGACCAACATTAATGTCATCAGCAAACTTGCTGGTTAGACGAAACGCATTCACGAGGCCATAATTCTAGTTTATATACTGAGGACATGTCCTGAGTGAAATAAACAATCATTGTATTGGCTGAGGATTCTTACTGGAGCGTATCAGTAACGGCCTCCGCGCACAAAGTCAGACAACCAAAGTTTGTAACGTCTCACCCGCAATCTATGTCATTTGCTCGCAGGGCGAGTTTCTTTGACCGAAGGCTCGTGTAATCTCGCACAGTAATGCTTCTAAAATCGGAATGAGTGATTAAATGAAACGAATTACCCACTCTGATACCTCAACCACAGGTAACCTTAAGCAGCCGGTGAGCCGTGAAGATAGAAGCAGAGTCAATTTGCATATTCATAGATCTGCATGCACCCAGTGAAGGCAAGGGTGCAGAGTTGCACTGAGCCCAGTTCAAGGTGTTGAATTATTTTGTTTTTGAGTTGGGAGGGAAAAACTTCAAAATATGTATTTTTCATCAGGAGAAAAGTCTTTTTAGGGTATAATCAATTCCAGGAGAGGAGCTTTAATAACCGAGGCAGCGGCACTTCGCAGAATATATCTGTGACCATGTTTTTGTGTTTTGCAAGGGCATGGAGAGTCACACACCACCTACGAGCACGAAGTCAGGCTGAAACACGTAACCTGAACAAAACATACACATAATAGTGAGGTACATACCATCTGCATCTTCTACAACCCCGGTAAGGCATGCAAACAGTCACGTTGATACACATTACTCAGGGAAATGGAAGTGCAGAGACGCAAGATGACTCACTGGTGCATGCACACATGTACGCCTACCTTCAAACAACCATGCTCGGTCATTATTCCCAGCAAATAGAAATGAGAAAACGTCTTAAGTATTGATGTTGATCTGGGCCGAGTCATCAACATCTCAACAGACAGCAGCCAAGTTCACACACATTAAGCAGTTGTACAACAAACGTACATCTTTGACCACTGTGTACACTCAAAGAAGAAACGCACACGCCTACACTTCTGCACAACCCTGGGCCATTCACCCACACTCCTGCCATTATGATCCATCATTTTCCCCATACTGTCCTCCTCATCAACAAAGACCCTCCAGCCTTACCTCTGACACATGTACAGGTACTCAGGCTCATGTCATACACACCTTCATGCAGACAGCCCCTTTAATAGTGTCAGTCTTTTTTTTTTTTTACACCTTTCACATGATTCTCTGTGATGAACAAATAGGGCACACACAGGAAAATGAGCCTCTGTTAAATGTTTCACACATCCAGCAGTACTTGCTCCATGTAATCTTGTGCTATTGACCCTACTGCTTCCCGGAAAAATGGAACCTTATTCATCATCATAGAAAGTTGCAAAATGGCACTGTGCTGCAAGGGCTCCATTTTTCACTTACAGCCCTCTAGATTTCATATATAGCTGGTTCCCTAGCAAAATCTATAGCCAAGTTATTCATTGTAACCGGAAATGTATGTCTCGCTCCCTGACTCCTTCACATCATGTTTCTTTTTTTGAATTTTACATCCACAAAGCCAGACAGCTCGGAACAATGTGTTCATCCCCAGAAACGAGGAGTCAGGATTTTTAATTGGGACGAGATTTCAGCCACAATTATAAGGTTCAACGCACCATTTCAGAGCCTTAATTTATATTTGCCTTCAACGGTAAATAAACACATTAATTGGGGGGGCGGGGGGGGGGGTCATGGCTGAAGCCAGCATACGAAATGGCAAAACCAACACAAAACTCACAGGGAGGAAAGGTCATCACTCAAAGTCTCGTGCATGGTTTAGGTTGGCATGCCAAAAGGCAGCGGCAAGAGACCGAGCAAAATGCTCTGATGTTGTTGGCCTCAATATTAAAAAAAAATAATAATAATAACACAATAATAGAAAAGCCTGGGAAAATGATTTTTTTATAAAGCAAGACCTGAGCCTGAGGGGACCCGGGATAATTAGACCCAATCCAAAATGTGGTCGACACAAGCAGACCCTCAGAGAGAGGGAACGGCGAGCCGAGCAGCAGCACGTAATTCTTCCTGAATTAACAAGCAACTGTGGTTTAAAAAAAAAAAAAAAAAAAAAAAGCACAAAGATGATCACATTCTCCCAATACTAATATGAAGCGATTGAAACCAAGTCCCAGAATGTATTTAAATCCTTCAGATTACATTTTTAGAAATATTTGTTATAAAATATTCTGTACCCAACTAAACCTCACATTTTATTATTCATTTGATATGTAAATAGTTAAATTAGACCGTTGTTTATGTATGTGGTTGCACCATTGTGATAACTGAATTTTCCCATGTGGGATGAATAGTCTTATCTCAATGTTGGCTCATATCTATAGATATTCACATAGTTAGAGCTGCTGGTGCTTCAGTTTGGCTGTATCGTGTCTTTACACACAAAAACCTGTGAAAGTCAAACAAGCAAATTGATATAAAAACATAATGCAAACTCCAACATGTTTTTTTCTTACATGGTGAGTTAGACAACAATTTGGAGCTGGTCTAACTCTGATAAAGATATTGCTTCTGCTAATATCTTGAAGCCATCAGTCTGAGACTTTCTTGTAGGTGAGCCAAGTGCCAAGTAAAGCCATTTCCTTCAGCAAGAAAAGACAGGAGAGTTTGTGAAGCAAGGAGTCAAATGAATCCAATAACAGAGAGGTCTGGCTCAAAGAAAACAGGATTATGTTCTTCGATAGCCAGAGCTCCATGACGTCCTCACAGCAGTCCAAGTGGGGCTTTATGGGAGGGGCTGATACACTGCTGTTCTCATAGAAGAGACATAGGTCAGATCAGATTCAGCCGCGAAAGGTGTTTTCACGTGACTGACTCGTACATATGCTCACGTTCAACCCTAAAACGGAAGGTTATATTTGTGTTTTACATTTGAAGGTCGGCATTGTTTTTTTGTTTGTTTTTTTTTTTACAGTATTTTGTTACACACATCTATGGTAAGATGATCAGAAGAGTGAGTTTCATCTTTCACCATTCTGTGTTTTTCACACTCGGCTCGTCTGATCGGAAGGCATCACTGTTGTTGCAGCACAAGTCATGAGATGTACGACAGTTTTACTGGGTGGGAGGAAGGCCATTCCTAATGAGAATTGTTGAAAAATTATTTGGCACTGATTAATGGATAAAATAACAAGTACCTCATATTCACAAGAAAGAAGTGAGGATGTTTTTAGATAAAGGTATTAATACTTGGAGTAGTGCTTCAGAGTACTGCAAGGTAGACATGTATTTTGAAATGTTTCAGATATACCACAATTTAATAGAAATATTCCTATCTTCACTGTTGTAATTTCTTGATTTCATTAATTTCATGTCAAACCTGACTTCGAACCTTACTTATTCTATATGACATTATTTGCTGATGACCTCGGCCTTATTGCAGGTAATTAAAGTAAACTTCAGAAGATTGTATACTAAATCAGCTCTTAAAATATCATAAACGTCATCCTGGAAGAAACTCTCGGGCATCGGCAGTTTCAAAAACTGTATTTCAGAAAATCACCATAGAAACGGCACAACAAAATATCTTTTATGCATTGTCAGCCCACTTGAATTGAGCTGTCTTGGCAAGTGTATTGCCATAATTTATTACCAAAGATGTTCCTAGAAGGAAGACTAGAAAGAGGCCAGTCGAGGAAAGACTCGCCGTCTTTGTCCTACCTGAGACAAAGACAGACTAACAGACTCTCCCGTAAATATACAGACTAATACGGATGCAGCTTTCTGTCCGTCTTGTGCATTGATTATGTGCGTAATTTGACTGGCTGCGAGGAAGCTTTTGGCTGTTCAGCAATTGGAGTTATACCACTGATGACCTGTGGGGGCAATGTTGTACAGAGCAGCTCATGTGCGGCCAGTACTTTGATAAGCACACATCAATTTACGTGCGTGATGGAAGCATGTTTGTGCCTTTAGATATCATTGACATGAGTCGAGCAAATTCCTTTTACAGAGAAAGTGAGCAAAACACTAAATTCATTAAGTTGTAAGTGAAACCTATAAGGAAGTTTTAACAGACGTACAGTGATATTTTGGAGTTATTGGATTATACAACAAAGTACTTGCCAACCCTTTTGTGATTGATGTCAGATTGTTTCTGGTACACGATGATAAATCAGACAGTGATGGCACAATGCTCAGTTGTACCTCTTATATATGAGATCTTTTTCCCTGCCAAAATGGTTTTGTGCGAGTCGGGCGAGCTTGGCTAAAATTGCCTCAAGAAAATCTATTACTTAAGAAAAGTTGTAGGTACCACTGGTCTGCTCTGTACAGAGAAGTTTCTGCGTAGTTGAAAAGGGGTTTTTCCAAAGTACCTTACAGTTCAACAGAGGCATTTTGATCGGCACGCTGTGACACATTGACAAAGGAATATAAAGCCTCGACAAGTTGAGTTGAACAAATAGTTTTTTCAATTTCACATTGTTTAGCTGAGCAGTTCCTGTCAGCTTCAGTCACCCGTACAGGTGCGTTGTGGGATGTTTGGTTGAAAGCGCTCAGAGATGCTCCCACGCCGTTCTTCTTCCTCGTCTGCTACAACCTCCTTGTCTGCTGGTCTATGTCAGCCTCTGCTCCATCTTGCCAAATTAACAAGGCTTTTAGGATCTCCAGAGACCTGGCACCTCACTGATTTACCGACTGTCAGCCTTCCACAAATCACTCCATCCCTGGCAGCACTTATAGCTCGCGTCTTTCTCTCGGAATCCACTATCTCCTCTTTCATCACTGTGTTTCTCAACATTTCACTTCCTTCTTCTTCTTTTCTCTTGCCAGTCTTTCCCTTTTGTTTTTTTTCCCCTATAGCAGCTGCGACTGGGTGCTTCTCTTCATTACCTTCCTATACAGTATCTCTTTCATCCTATCAGTTTTCTTTTTCAGATACCGCACTTCCTCACTTTGTATTGGTTTTCACTTTCATCACACCGGCTCTCTTGTTACGCTTTATCTTTACAATCTCGCTTTGTCCGAGCCCCATTTTCCCCCTGCCTTTTCTTTCCACTTGTATTGTTTTTTTAACCCTTGCTTTTTGTTTGTTTGCTTGTTGATTCCACCCCCACTCAACATCCCCTCCTCTATTCTGTGCCCCCTCACAGTACCTGCAGCGGAGACAGCAGGAGAACGTCCAGCGGCAAAGCAGAGGGGAGCCCCCGCTGCCTGAGGAGGACATCAGCAAAATGTTCAAGCCTCCCCAGCCCCCGCCACGCATGGACACACTGCTCATTGCAGGTAGGCGCCCCCGTCTCAGAGGCCCTCTCCCCCCTTCTCTCCACGAACTCCACCAGCCGCCTCTGCTCCCCTCGCAGGAGCTCAGGTTCTCTTTTGTAATTATCTCCGCCATTATCGTGAAATTACATTAATTTAAAGTTTATTGACTCAATCTCCAACTCCACCGCCCCTTTCCTGCCGCCTCATGCTGTTCCTGCTCTCCTCCGCCTCCTGACATGGTCCCAGTCCCTCCGTTTCTTTCTGTTGACTAATTCGATGTTTTGCCGCGCCGCTGTTTCCCTTTTCCACCACCTCCGCCTGCTCATAGTGTGCACAAAGGCAGATGCATTTTGTTTTTTTCCCTCCATGTTCATACTCTCGTATATATGTTGTTTGTGGGCGAGGATGCGGTTTGTTTGTGCGGGGTCGCGCTGATCCATGTGGTGATCTTCCAACAGGGCAAGTTAACAACTACTGCCAGAACGTGAAGGAATTCACCTCGCAGAACCTGGGGAAGCTGTTCATGGCGGAGGCTCTGCAAGGCCACAACTAACGCAAACATCGGGCTGCACAGACCAGAGAGGTGGAAAGTATTCGAGATGCAAAACTACCAGAAAACAACTGGACGAACCATCCGGCATTGTGCTTTTGAAAAATATTTCATTCATTATTGTTCCTGAATCCATCTTGGATACAAAATGATTTATGATCAGTTTGAATTAAATAAAAGACTTTACATGTTTTCATGGTCTCCGGCTCCTTGTATACTCGCACAGTGCAACCGTCCTCTGCTTTTGATGATAATTGCAGCATTTTGTCCCTCACAGGATGAGCACAGTTTCCTATTTGACGATACAGAAGGGCTTGGTTTTGTTCATGGTACTGATATGCAGAGAGCTTACGACATAATCACACAGGACAATAGTACTTTTGTTACTTGGCGCACGTCGGCGTACAGTTCAAACGTCAAGCCGGTGGAACCAATTATCAGTGGATTTGTTTGCCGGTTCGCATGGTGAGAACAATGATTGCCATGTAAGAACAACTCTGACTGAAGTATGAGAGAAAGTTGAGCTTTAAATGAAATACCAGTGACATCCCCCCCTGCCCCATGTCTCATTACACTTAATAGATTTCTAATTGTTTTTTTCCCCTCCTCCCTCTAAATAACACAAACATCTGACTCAACTAGATTGTACATTCTTGCCAGAGTTGTATCAAGTAGCACCTGTTTTTGTTGTAAGATCCCATTTTGAGAAATTTGGCTCGATACAAAAGAATCATTCTTTATTTTTTTGTTTATCTTTGGGTTGTTGTGATGAAACTGCAGGTGTGCGAAATAACACGGCGTCTTGTGTGGTGGGTGGCATTTTGTATCAAGTGATTGAGTGTGCATTAACCGAAACGGCATAAATTAGTTACGAATGAGAAGTCAGAGAGAGCAACAGAAATGAAAATGGTTTTTAAAATGTATTTTGGAAGAAAAGAAGACAACTATCGAAGATCTTTTTTTTTTAAAAAGGAAAAACTGAACTTTTCAGTGACCATGAATGTGAGTAGTTTGAAGAAATGTTTTAATCTTCAGTGGAATTTTACAAAAGAAAAAATGTGCAGCAGGAAGGAGCAACCTGTGTAAAAGTAGCCAATTTGCAATGAATTGCTGTACTGTTCTCTGTAAATATGATACTAACACACTATTGATCTTCTACTGAATGGATAGATTTGACATGACAACAGGATTTCAGGTTTTATTGGAACTGTGTAAGACTAGGCACAAATAGAAGTCTTTCACCTAAAGGTTTGGAGATGGAGGCTACTCCTGATGCTTACGGTAATAAGATGTGACCACTGGGACAAAAGCAATGATATTGCTGTTTGCATTTTTTGATTTTGGATTTCACTTGTGCTGTACCCCTGATAAGCTAGTAAACAGTAATACTTGAAGTCGCACAGATGGACATGAGTTTTTGTCATGAGAAGAGAATCACAAGGATATCAGTGATTTTTATTTTTTTTATTTTTTTTATTGAACCTACCCAACCACATCGCACAAATCCAATTCTCCTCTGCCGCCTTTGGGATGTCGGTCCTCTCGACCTGAACAGAAACGCAATTTGTAGTTGTATGTTTGAGCAAGATAAACCACTTGATATCGCTGCGTCTTTCCAGGGAGTCCTGGGTAAATATATTCATTAATTAAAAGTGAGTCTCCCAGATCTACGGGGCCGTACTCGGGGCCGAGTAATCCTGTTGAGCTAAATGTTAATGTCATGGTAGGAACACGCTGCCTACATCCTGATATTTAGCACTGTGCCTTGTTCACCACCTTCCACTGCTACCATATAATTGTCATTGAAGACCAACTCGAGGCTCAGGAACTGCTCACAGCTTAAAATTATGTTGGAAGTGCTGCAGTAATGCATACCTCAAGTTCCGCTTTGTCGCTAAGAAGCTTCAAATAAGTAATCTATAGCAGTTTGTGTGTTGTTTTTTTTAAATCAAGCACAATACTCAGATCAACCAAATTATAACTTATAACATAAGAATGAATGTTTCAAGCCAAGAGGAGGTATTCAGGCAGTATGTGGTGTTCAGATGTGCATGTATTTGATAACAGTGCATTACTGCAGATAGCAGAAAACAAGCAGCTTCACTCAATCTATGTAACGCACTGCTGTGGACAGGGTCAGAAATAAAGAATGGGGGGAAAAAATTCCCTCAAAAGCAGGTCCTATATAGGCCGCTATATTTAGAACTATTTTCACAGCTTTACCGCAATGTTCAGCACTCTGTTCTGACAGGAAACTGTGGCACCAAATGAAGCGAGCAGATCCTATTAACCAAAACAGTGAGAGAACACAGGACCAGCTACTGATTCATTTCAATGCGACTTTAGGAGACACGAGACAAGATGCTTCGGTGACACAAAACGAAAGTGCACAAGACTAAACTGATCAGGACAGCAATACAGCATTTTCCTGCAATTCAAAACCGTGTGAGTCCCTCTCAACAAAAAAGGAAATGATAAGAAAATGTAGTTTTTAAAAAAAAAATGTATTTGTGACTTTTAATTTGTTGCCTGGTTAATTACTAAATACACCAATACAACGTGTATTTATGTATTTCTTGATTTTGTAACTAAAAAACAGCGTAATCTGATTCAGCCAATCGCAGCACGGCAGCATTAACCTTTGAATCTACAACTTCGAGTTTTTACAAGCGCATTTTTCCTGGTGACTGCGGAACTTAATAGTAGTAATGAAACATGGAGCACTTTTTGCGACAAATGTGACAAAATCACTGATGCCTTTGTTCGAAACCACAACAACCGACGTATTTATTATGACATCTCATAGTGAGTGAGGATTATTGCCTATTTGATGTTTGAGATCCGAATTCTGACTCCTGGTTATCTCTATGCAGTGTTTGTTAATATCACGTTAGATCCATTGAAGACAGTATTTTTCTTTCATGTGAGCTTTTGGTAACTGGCAGCAGGAGTTAATGTATTTGCGGGTGAAGACGAAATGAAAACTTGCTGTGTGTTTTGCTTCCTGCTGCTGTCCTTGCTCCATCAGTGAAATACTTGTGTTCAAGTTTACCTTCAGCGGTGTGTTTAAATGGCAGGCGTGTGATCCCGTACATCACTTTGGCTAAATATCTTGCGTATTGTGTCGCATAATATTGTTTTAACTGTTAGGTGCGCGATGTGGTGTACGCATATTGTTGGCGTTACAATAGTAAATAAACTAGGGATCCTTAAATTCCCCAGAACCGTCACTGACAGTTCGAGCTCCCCCAAAGCTCCAGCAGAAATAAAAAAAAAAAATGTGGAGAGCCGGTGTCCTGCATGTTTTAGCTCTCTCCCTGCTTCAGCACACCTGAAACTAATGATGCCATCACCAAGGACGTGGAATCGCGAGCCTCTCATTGCAATCAGGTGTGTGGCAAGTGAGAGAGCGCAAAACCAATGTGTAATAATGAAGACGCCATAAACACAAATGCACGGAATAAACAAAGTTAAAAGGTCGGAGAGTTTGGCTCCCCAATCGGCCATTACCGCCATATCTGCAGTGTGAACGAGCTTTAAAGGGGACATATGCAAAATTCACTTTCTAATGGTTGGAAAGTAAACCCTTGGTATCGCCACCAAAGTTTTTAGCCAACCCCAATCCAGATCGACCCTCCCTTTGACCTGCCCACAAGCAGCCTGCTCCATATGCGCTCAGTTTTTTCACTTTGCCACAGCTGCAGGTGTATAACCTGCAGTGGTAGGAAGATTCCAGCAAAACACTCCAGATGCACCGTTATTAATTGTATCAACAAGCAGAGGATTTGATTTTTACTGCCTTCTGAGCATGTGAGGATCCAGTGGATTAATTTTATTTTTAATGGGAACCTACAACAAGACTTCTCAAAGTTTTATATGTTGCTCCCAGCACTTCACGGAGGAGTTTTTTTTTTCCAGAACATTGGCCAGAACAAGGTTGGATTCGCTGCAAAACTTCTAATGAAGCAAATGTGGGAACTGTAAGTAAAATATTCTGATTTACATGCCTTTGCGTTTCGAAGCACCAGGCTGGTTAGTTTGCAACAGCTGAGGCCTTGTTTTTTTGTTTGTTGATTTTTATTTGTTTATTGTGAGGTTTGTGAGGGTTGTTCATGTCGTGCTGATGGAGACTGAAGATCAAATGTAGGCTTTGTGGAGTCTGAGGTGTGTGCATGGGCTTGATAATTGTGAAGTGCTCTTTTCATTTATATCTATGATTAAATGGAGGTTCAGGATATTCTCCTGCCTGCTACTAATTATGATCATTAGTAGAGGATAATTAAATTATCTGATCTCAGTATGGCATGCACAGTGTTTTAAGGTCATAGTCACTCAGGCTGGTCTAAATAGTAATTTATTTGCTGCTAAAACTGCACATTTCTTTGTAAAGAAAATATTCAGTGCACATATTCAGACACTAACCATTCTGAAATGTCCTGCTGCGCAACAGCTTCTTCAGGAGCTTCTCCTTCTGGGTCACATTCTGGTTCATAGTGGTTTGGTTGAACTGAGTTTCTCAGTAACTCAGTGACAGATAGAATGTAAACAATAGGACATGACATATGGAGAGGAAGCACTCACTCCACTTCCCAAGATGGGCATGTGGGGCAGAGCCAATCCAACTCCCTGAAACCCAGCAGATGCTGAATGTGGCTTGAATGCTCAAATATTCAACTGGCTGAAAATCAAGGACAAGCTGGATTTGGGGCAAAAAAAAAAATTTGAATACAATGTTTTTGGAAAAAATAAGAACCATGTGAAAGTGGTAAAGTTGTGTGATTATGGCTCCTTGAAGGCTGGTTTTAATCATGTTTGACACCCTGCTGTGAACTGTGCTTATTCAGTCATTCTGAACAGGTACATCATACAATCCTACTTTAAATTAGAGGTAACTTTTTGAAACAGAGTCTTCTAAATAAAAACAATTATTCAAGCACAAATAAATGTAGGCCCTGGTTATATGTATATGTATATGTATATGTATATGTATATGTATATGTGTGTGTGTGTCCAGAGTCCCTTTAGATCTATAAGAAGTTTATTCTATAAGGAGGAGATTCTATTAATCTCTCTCTCTCTCTCTATATATATATATATATATATATGTGTGTATATATGTTTATTTTTTTTAAACATAGATTTTTTTAATGTGCAGGGTTCCTTCAGAGCTATAAGAAGTTTATTCTTCGGTATATTCTTTATTGTGCTCGATAAGCACATCTTCAGAGCAGCTGCTGCTGTAAAGTCCTGGCTTGATGGTTTCGGTGTCAGTACACGGTCTTGCAGCTGGTATTAGTCAGTCATGAGCTGTTCTCACCAGCAACATCTTAAAAGCAGAGCTGCCGTTTACAGTTTAATTTTTTTTCCGTTAGGATTTTTGATTCTCCACCTCCTTCCTGTTGCCGCCTCCAGGTATGTTGACTGCTTTCCTGCAGGGTAAAGAAAAAGTTAACTACCGTTCCCAATATATCAATTAAGGGAACAATTTAATTTTAAACCATGTAAAAACAATTAAACCTGAAAGCGCATTTCTTATGAGTAGAAACAAATTAATGAATTTATGAAGCAACAAAATAATGAGTCACGTTTCCCATGTTAGTCATCATGATCTGTTGGTGGAACCTATATAAAAAAATTACGTACTTTAATTGTTTCTTCCTTTTCCTCCATCTGTGACAGTGGTATTTACACCTTTTCGCTCATTAAATGAGTTTAAGATTAATTTTTTTTCTGACAAGTCACCAGTGCAAGGTTGACGCAGCGACTTGCAGTCTGTCACCAGTCACATCAGACGTCTTTGAGCAAAACTTTAAAACCAGCCCCCTCCTCCTAAATCCCTCTGAGAGCGTCGGTTAAATACCTCGTATGTAACCATAAGCTGTTTGGGGGTTGATCCTCTCCACAGTGTCACATGTCTTTAAATTCCTCTTGAAGCCATGAAAACCCCTGCTCATTTGCTTAACATGTCAACAGTGCCCACTCCACCCTGTGACAGGTAGTGGGGCGATGGTTCCTTGTGCTTCATTTAATAAAGGATCTGCCAGTACACAGTCTAATAATTACATGGTGGTTCTCTCTTGCTGTTCTACCTCGACCTGTGGTTAAACAGCATCTTCTAATTCAGCGGATGATGTTATTTAACTTGTCATGAGCTTCGCCTAGTCGAGTAATAACTTGTAGTGTTTCTTCTTGTCATCCGCACAATGTCATTAACAATAATTACAAGTCAACCAACATGATAAACGCTTATTGGAACAGCGACACTCGAGCCGGAAATGATTTCTTCCCCAAATCATAACATGTTTCCCCGACATGCCGGCAGGATGGGAAATATTAATTCACCACGGAGGGCTCAGTTGATATTTATTAATTAAGGGATGTGCCACTTTGACAGGCACACCTGTGCGTGTGATTGATGTGTCCTATGATGTGAGGCATTTCCACCTAGCAGGTATTGATTGCCTTTTGAGTAGTGGCTTCTGAACCTGCGTTGTTTGTGATTCTGAAGCTGCGCTGTAGGCTAACGCTGCCCTTGAGGGCTGACTGGGGCACAGCCTCCACTGTCCCTAATCCTGAGGTGTGTGAGGAATTACAAACCTTACAGAAAAATAAACAACGTCCTGAACAGAACCCAGAGCGTCGCATGGAGCCGCCGAGACGCCACTCACCCCTGCAGAGTGCAGACGCGGCGACAGAGGTTCGGATGGTATTTAAAGTGACACTGTTTTGATTGTAGTGGAAAACAGTTTGGACCGAATCATGTAGTCAAGGCAGGGCTCAAGGGCAACAGAGTCCAGCGCTTCCGCATTACACCTCAGTAATATAAATCATGACATTAGCCGGTAACTGTAGGTAAGTAGATGTGCAGATGACGGAATGTGTCGTGGAGCCACAACATTATGGCCACGGACATTTAGTAGGTGGTGTAAATCTGATAGCAAAGGATCATTTCGTCCTCAAAGGTGATGTGTTGGCGCAAAGACCTGAGAGATTTTGACAACAGACAAACTGTGACATCGAGATGACTGGGTCAGATCATCTCCAAAACTGCAGCTCTTGTGGCGTGAGCCCAGTGTGCAGAGGTCAGTGTTTACCAGAGGTGGTCCAGTGAAGGAGAAGCGGTGAACCAGCAGTTAGGGTCATGGGCGACGAGGATCATAGATGTTCCCATTTTGTTCCCGAAGGCCAGAGAAGGCAGTCTGGTCTGGTCCAAATATGATAGACAATAAAGAAGTTAAAGCTGGTTCTTATAGAGGTTTAGTGGACACCATGTCCCGATGGGTCAGAGTGGCTCTGGCAGCAGTCTAAAGATGGTCATAATGTTTTGGCTGATCAGGGTGTGTACGTTTATGATTTTAACCATGACATTAAATCAGAAGTTGTTATTATCCTGGCTTGTACTCGGTTGCCCTTAAAGTAAATAGGTACTGCTTTGATGCATTATCTGTCTCACTATCTGGATTATTCTGAAAATAAATATGACTGCTGCGTTTATGAGAAAGATGGAAATATGTTTTTTGAGGCCATCCACAAAGTTGGCACCGCAGTGTGGCAACAAAATTATACTTTTTAGGAGTTTACCAAAAATAACTTTTCTCAAATAAATATTTTTAATATGTAATTGGGTTTTTTTTTTTTTTGGAGCAACATAGATTAAACAGTGCTACTGCAATGTTTGAAGTCCAGACATTGGCAGTGAGATATTAGTTAAAAATGTAATCATCATTGAGATTTCAACACCTCCTCCACTAAACTTCACACTTTGTTTTCTATATTGATCTACGAAAGTCTCCTCTCTCTGAGTGTGACCTCAGAAATACTGTAAACCAGTTTTTGTCAACGTGTGTGTAGAGCCACTCCGTGACGATGCCGGAGAGCTTCAGCAGAGGTGTAGCCTTGGGAAAAATAAAAGATCCTGTAGTTTGCTAATTTCAGCAATGCTTGGGGCAAAAAGCATCATTTATAGTACCTACAGTGTGAGGATAAAGAGGCAGATCGCTCGATGGTTAATGGAGGGCAACACTTTGAAAACCCCTGCTGTAAACTGATGAGTCTGCAAGTGTAAAAGTTTGACTTGTAATAGTTTAGAAGAGGGTACAACGAGGCTGGAAAGGAAAGGTGAATTTGTCCATCTTGTAGTCGATGTTCCAATATCTCCCTGCGTACTCATTTAAACACTTATTAGCCTTCACCTTCTTGAAGGCTCAGGAAAGACCCGGAATCTGTGTCGAACTCAATCATGTTTTATGTTGGAGAACGAAACACTCAGGATGGCCACATGGTGTGCAAGCCACTCAAAATAAATAGGCCTAATTAATTACAGTTTCTAACTACTTCACTGATTACTGATAATAAATGGTACCTATAGTTGGTGAAGTTGGTGCAAGGTCTCCCATTGTCTTGATCTGACAAGTTCAGGGGGGAAAAAAATCTGATTTGAAAACTGAGAATGAAAAGAAGCAGCAACCAAACAGTTTACGTGTAATTACAGAAATTCAATACTTGAGATTTAAAGATACATTTATTTTTTGTCATTTAAAATTTTTTTTATTTATCTTAAAAATTTTCACATCACAGATGTAGCCGAAGCAGATTATTCACCTCTTTAAGGAAGTACAAAGAGTAAACAAATAGATAGGACACATAGGAAAAAAGAGGACAAAAAACATGGAAATAATATAACATTGATTAAAAAAATTGAAAAACAAGACACAACTTAAAGGCAGCCCTAAACCCTGGCACCCCTCATGATTCATACATATTCAAAGCGTTCATAAATCAATCACATACATAACAATACCTATCCTTCCCACAATGCATTGCACGCCTTATGTAGTCCAGAGACGTCCCATATCTGACTTGTATTATTTGAAACATTAGAAACCCTGTCAATCTCTTTTTTCAAAGGCAACTGTACCTGCCATGATCTTAAACCAAGATAAGGTTATTTAGTGAGTTCAGCTTATGACATACTGTCGACGGCCTATAGAGACATTATTGTTATATCTTTCATGTTGCCAGAAATACAGCTTTGGGTTGTTGCTCATGATCAGGATAACGATTGAGTGAACAGGAGAGAGAGCGAGAGAGAGAGAGACAGCAGCTTTGTATTGCCTGTTTTCTATACAAGATGGATAATGTCCTACTAATCAGTGGTAACTAAACATCACTCCAGAAAGGAGCTGTAGTAACACGTCTGTATGCAGTTATGATATGAAAGGAGAGGCAGGATAAATCAAAAGAAATCCAAACAAAAAGTCACTGGGGCCCCTTTCTATCTACAGGAAGTCCATTGTACTACATACTGCAGCCGACACCAGACAAGGCAAACACTGGCTCTCGATGTGGCCTTTTGTGTTGTTTCACCGGTCATAGGTGATTTAAAGAGAACGTGTGGGGCAGCTGTGCTCAGGTGGCCACCATCTGCAGCTCCAGCTCGTGCCCGATGTTCACTGCTGTTCATTATTGAAGGCCATTCCACGCCATACCTCTGCAGGCTTCGTGTTAAAAGCTGAGTAATAAAAACGGATAACTAGATTGCATATAGGCAAAAGCACGGACATTTAAATGGTCTTTACGTGTCAGCTTAAAGTGGCACATGAATTATTCTGCACAAGTGAAGACATGCATCACTGGATAAAACCCATGTTTGTGTGTTGTGGGAGATAAACATTCAAAAAATGGTAATGTTTTCCTCGCAAATGCAAAATGGGGTTAAAATAAAATCGTACTGACTTATTTTACGCATGGTGTTAATTACGTCAGCTGCCATTCACTCAAAGTTAATGAGCAATCCTATGGTGCGCATTCATTATGAAATCTCGAGTGTGTGCCACATGCAACTCAAAGATTGTGCTGGAATGCTCTTCAGCCGTCCATATGTGCTCACGCTTCACCTTTCGTTCACACTTGAGACGTTCACGTGAATTTGGAAGTGCAGACTGTCTAAGTTTCATTGTCCCACTTGTTTTGAAATGTTAAGTGTTTGGTAGAAAGAGATACACAGAAACTCACAACAGCAGCTGTATATTTGTGTGTGTCTCTCTCTCTCACTCTCTCTCTCTGTCTCTCTCCCTCCCTTGCTCCAATGCTATCCTGCTCAATTGACCGTGAGACTGCTGTGAGTCGGTGGAAATGAGGATGACATCCTCAAATTCCAGGCGAAAATGTTTCACCAGCAAAGACTGCGCAGAGAATGAGTCCTCTGCTGATGCAATCCTTATGCTTAAAGCTTCCTTTTTTAAATCCAAAGTGATTTCATTTGCTTTCCCTGCAGAGGTGGGGAGACAGGGGGGTCAGATCCCCCCCCCCCACCCCCCCTCCTGGAATATCCACTACTGTCAAGAAGTTTCAAACTGCCGGGTGTGATGTGTTAATAGTTTAGACATCGGTGTGCTTTGAAAGCAGTTTCTCGGCACTCTTGCGCAGTTTTCTTTAGGGGGAATTGAACAAAGGTTATTTTTGAAACATCTTGAAGAAGTGAAACAGCTCTTCTGTTGTAGTCTCTTTCAGGTCTCTTCATGTAAGCCTGGACAGACTGGATTGTGCTAAGATCAGGGCTCTGTGGGTGCTCCACCATCACTTACGGGATCCCTTGCTCTTCTTTACCCTGAAAGTAGCTCGGAATAAACTCAGGCAGGTCCATTGTGCTGTGGTGGTTAGTACTCTCACCTCATAAGAATACCCCCGTTTCAAGTTAAAGCTTCAGGCTCCTTCCCAATGTGGAGTTTAATATGTTGTTCTTTTTTGTGTGGGTCCCCCCCCCCCCCCCCCCCCCCCCCCAAAAAAAAAAAAAAGAAAAAAAGAACTCCAAAGCAAAGTGTTAATTGATGAAGTTAAAAATCGTACATTTGCCCTGTGATGGACTGGCGACCTCTCCAGGATCCAATCTGCCTTTGCCCTTATAGCTGGGATTGGCTCCGATGCCCCACAAGTGGTATGAAAAATTGATGAGACACCTGTTTGCTTGGGATTTGTTTTGTTCTTCGGTTGTAGAATACATTAATAACCAATCAGACACCTGCTTGCATTACATGATTATACAAGAAGTAGGTTTTGTCTTTAATGTTGTTACAATGTTTTTTTGTTGTTGTTTTTTTTAAACTTGAGTGAAAGGCACTTACAAAAAAAATCTATTATACATTAAACACAAATATAAATGCTTTACATTTTAGAGTGCCCCTCATTTTATTGTGACACACCTGTGCAATAATCCTGCAGTCTAATCAGCATCGTGATATGACACACCTGTGAGGTGGAAGGATTATCAACAGGAGAAAAGGCATACTAACACAGATTTAGTCACAGTTGTGAACAATATGAGCGAAATAGACATTTTGTGTTCATAGTAGAAGCCGGACATCTTTTAATTTGGCTCATGCATACTTTTTTTAAATAGTATTGTACGTGATACATTTACACACTCGCTTACTGATAATATCCAAAAGTGTCTTCCCTTTTATTGCTGATCTGATAGTCTTAAATCTTAGGCATTTTTTCTTTGCTTTTTAAATAGTGATGCGCTTTGCTGCAGTATATATATTAAATGTGCTTTATTATTATTATTATTATTATTATTATTATTATTATTATTAGTGGGAACTTTCTGTTCTGAATTCTCACCCTTATGTTTTCTTATTTGATTCGGTATATCCCCAGACATAACCTGAACTGCATGTATGAGCCGAGCATGGGAACCCAAAGAGGAACGTGGGCTTTAGCTGTGCAAACAGCGGGCCGTTTTGCACGCTGCAATAGGAGAAAATACTTAATTAGGATTATGGGATTTGTCTCTGCACCTTCAGATTCCTGAGGAGGAGGCTGGGAGATGTCAGAGGGATATAACTTTGGTCTCATTTAATCAGTGAGCATGGCCTGCACAGCTCTGACCCCAGCAGTAATTTATTACTGCTCAAACAGAAACACAAGCTCTTTCACCGGGCCTACCGTCGCCCTGTCACTGGTGATAGAGAGAATCAGCTGGCTGAATATAATGAAACCAGTTATTTCCCTGTCAACTGTGAATACTTTCTCTCCTTTTTTTTCCCTTTTTTGCTTTCTCTCTCTCTGCCATTTTTTTCATACCACGAATATCGCCATGGCAACAGTGGATCATGTATGGAGTAGCTGTTGAGGATGTAAAGTAGTTCCTGTGGAAAAATAATCTTGCAAATCCCCCAAACAAGAGCAGAAGAAGGCCGTTGCAGCTGTAAGAAGAGGTGCGGGCACGGTTAGGGAATTCAGCATTTATGGGATTATTCACACAAGTTCAACACCACTGGCATTTTTATGCAGCTTTTTTGCATAACTCTGCTCTCTACCTGTCATTGCAGTAGCTCTATATTTGCCTTATCTCTCTTTTCTCACCTCATGGTCAATAGATCTCCACCATGATTGGCAACTGTATAGATTGAGCGCTGTGTTCTAGTTGCAATTTGTCTCTGCCTGCCACCCAATTCGACGGCTGTCACCCAGCAGTGGCACAAATCCCACAGGCCATTATGAGGCTGGTTTAATCCCCAGAACAGCAGCAACAGAAGCCTTTCAAGGAGGGTTTCAGAGCATGATACCCTGTCTGTCACATGCATCTGTGGGCTTCAGGCAAGGCTACAGTGCCTTGTTGTGATCTCACTCCATCACTAATGTCTTGTCTCATCCTCAAACCACTAAGACAAATGCAGTGGATATCGTCCTGCTGATGATCAATCGCATGTTGCATGTAATCGTCTGTTGGAGTTTATCTCTGTGCTCCTGCTACTTAGCTTTAGTGTTGGTTGTTGCACATTATAAAGTGTTGCTTTTTTTTGTATCCTGGTTTGTTCAGGTTAAGGTGGAAAAACTGTCATATGGGTTTGAGTGTTGAGGTATTTTTGGGATGTGTTTTCCTAACTGGATTTGGGTTTTGGCAAATAAAAAGCTATGTGCCAAAGGTCTTTAATGTGAACTTAGAAATGAGCTTAGGTTAAGAAAATGGTAAGAAGGGGGAAAAAGAATATCTATCAAAAGTTTACAAACAACCAAGCTACTATATATTTCAAGTGTGACAGTTGTCATTGTAATGAGACTTGAAGAGATTTAAACATCTTCTTTGTCTATACATCCAGCAAACAAGACACAACATGGCTTTGAGATGAGTGACAGATGTTATTGATGAAATGTCTGCTCGGCTAAGCTAAAATAATAAACTGTTGGCTCCTGCTACACAATTAGCATACAGATATGAGACTGCTATAGATCTTCTCATCCAAATCTCAGCAGGAATGTGAATGACAGCGTGTTTCTTAAATGTCATTCAGTTCTTTTAAAGCGGCAATAACCTTTGATGATGAAAACTTTGCATCGTGCACGCCGCTGTGTCAGGACCGCTGATTTTAAAAGCCTCATTACGTTAGATATCTTCACAGCCTGTACTCAGGTTATCCTCATTCCACTCTCAAATTACATTTTAAGAAGGCTTCATAATGTATTATTCGAACCAGGAGTTATTATATGTGGAGTTAAAAAGTCCAGGAGAAAGGCATGTTGTTTTTTTTGTTTGTTTGTTTGTTTTTTGGTGGAAATGTGGAAAGAGAACTTCACGCCACCTTTTTTCTGAGGACAAGGCATCTGGTTGAAGCTGTATTCATGCTCATGGAAAAAAAAAGGTATAAACACATTATATAAAATATATCTTTTTAATGAATGGGTAGCTCTAGCAAGCAAGATGTCTTCCAATCGCAAGGTCGGTGGCTCAATTACTCATCACCTCTTAACCATAAGTCACAGGGTCCTTGAGAAAGTCACTGAAAACCAAATTGCTTCGAATGGAGTTGGACCACATTACATGGCAGCCATTGTCATCGGTGTGTAAGTGTATGAGTGAATGGGTGAATGTGAAGGACTTGGAGGATTCTGGAGCTTTAGATTGTCTCACATGAGTATAGTACATGTACTAAGCCCACATTTCTTTAGGACTAAAAATGCTATAGAGCAAAAGCTTACATGCATCTGTTTCTGCAAGTGAGAATAAACAAAGGATTTAATTAAAAGTGACATAGTGCTACATTATGCTAACATTTTCTATTATTGGGAGGCCATTGCTCCCCCAAGTGTAGACTTTTTTTTTTGTTTTTTTCATGAAGCGCCAAACCCCTCTGGAAGTGGTCCCTATGTTTAGACACACCTCTCCTTTATGTATCAGAAATGGTTTAATCCTCTTTAAAACGGTACTCCAATGACATTCTTTCAGCAAAATGAGCCGAGCTTTAACGTCAACCCTCAGTTATATTTTTGGTCATGCCAGGTTCTATCCGATGTCTTAACTTTTGTTTTGAAATCACTCGCAGCACATGGTGGTAAAACATTAGCTCTCAAACCTCTGCAGTTTCTGGCATAGCCAAGAACGAAAAAGGGCTTTCTCGCCTCCGTGAAAATGCAATTGCATATTCAATCTCTGCTTGTTCACCGTCTTATGAGGCTTAACTGGGAGGGAATTAGGCCTCCTACTTACTCTCAATGGATTTGGGAGGTGATGTTAAAATTATAGAGAAAGTTTGTTATGCAGTACATAGATCAGAGGACAAGGACAACAAACTACTCAACCAAATGTCGCCATCTGTCTTCATTGAAGATTTATTCACACGGACATGCTTGTATAACAGTGGTGGCCAGTCTGTTACTTTAGATTCAACATAAAGGTTCAAACTTCACACAGAATGACAGTCTTTTCACTGAAGATCACACTGTCACAGCAATTTCTGTTTCTTTCAAGCACACGTTCACCCTCAGATTGCGGCACTCTCCTCCTTTTGTTATTATTATTTGTGTGTTGCTTTTTATTCAGTGTCAGACACGTTGTTGCCATCGTGGCTGAAACCTTGAATTTTAAGTTCAGGTTTGTCTTCTTTTCCCTGCTTGCTGGCTTATCATCTTTCCTCTCTAATGAAGAAAATGAGAAAATGCCAAGCAGACTAATTTATTATAATTCATGATCAGCTTCCCTCTGTTCCCCTCGGTTCCTTAAAGTCTGAAGATGCCAGGTTGCCCCGGGTACTGTGATTGATGGGGATGCTTGTGACCTACAATAGACAGACCCACAATTAAAGCGCGACTTATCTCCCAGCTGTGAATCTGAAAGATAAATGCTGATAGCACCCTCCCCTTTGATGTTCAATCATGCACTCCACGCCTTGGTCTCAGCTTGTGTCCTTAGAATGACTGATGTGCATTTGAATATTTCTCTCCAGCAGGTAAACATTAACATTCAGTTCACTTGTTCTTTTAGTTCTTCCCTGTCTTGGTTTAATGCGAGTCTGTCTGTTGCACACAATGACAACCAGCACCTAATTTAAGAGTGTTCATTTTTCCACCATATAGAGAACTAACATACTGAACATCCTTTCAGTTAGAAAATATTCATCACATTGTATGAGACACGGACAGTGTTTTTCACCATTTGCTGTTTTATTCACGATTCTCTTTTTATTATTCATGACCCTCTGAGCCTGATTTTGGAATCTACAGCCACTCATGCTCTTTGCTATTTTTCATAGATGTGCAGGTAGATGGTTATTTGGCATCTCTTCTGGTCTTGGGACTCACGCTTGGCCTCAAGATTTGGTTGTTTTTGTCCTGCACCACATTTTCCTGCTTTTTCCATCTTTAATAGAACTTCTTAAATCGATTTCGATGCATTCACAGATTGCGGCCAAGCATTTGCAGATGTTGATGCACGTCCTCGAGAAACACTCTTTTTGTTCCATTATGCAGGATTTTATCGGGGAACTTGTTTTACCAGAAGTTAGAGAATATATTTCAAAGGCTTTGTGAGAGACATCTGTCTTCTCTCCCTTTGCTTTGTATCGACTGCTCAGCCTGTGGAATTGAGCGATAATACAGATTTGACTCCGCTGTTGTACCTCTGTGGCTGATTTATCATATTGTGCTAGTTAGACTTGGAAATGGGGTGCTTTTTTTGTGCACAGTCATCATTACTGATGCACCCTTACAGGCATCAGTTTAGCGTCACCATCAGCAGTGACAGATGCATCCACAGGGGCGATGATTCACATGATATTTGTTAGATCCAGGCACTGATGCTGAACCTAGTGATTCAGGCTCTTGGATGATCCACTTGACTGGAGAGCACTGGCGAGTCCAGTTCTTGGAAATGGAAAAGCCAGGTACTTGTCTATGTTTGTCTGGTGACGTAATTCACTTTATATAGAGGACAGCTTTAAAGTGAGAGAAAGGCCTGATTCCACTGCACACTACTCCGAGGGAAACACTCGGTGATGACACTTCGTTCAAAGTGCTAATAATACTGCAAGGTTTAGCACTTTATAGGCCGGCACCATAAGGCCTGAAGCTACTCCATAATGTTACAATGTGGAGTAAACACTTTTTGAAAAGGACTGACTTGGATGTATACAGTCTATACAGAGGATACAGAACAATGCATGACAAGCTCCAACTGTTCACATTCACATTAATAATAGGAGAAATGTCTCAGCTTGTGATCTTTTTTTTTTGTAAACTCATCTTCACTGTTTTATTCATCTTCATATCTGCTTGAGATGAGCTTCATCCATTCTCAATATAGAAATACACTTAATTTTCCAAGTGCACTGGTGTGAATGAAATTAGCATTTTACTTGATGCATTCTTTTCCTAATATGTTTGATAATACAGGTGCAAACCTTCCAAATAAATTGATTGATGTCAATAACAGTATTATGGAACCTCTTTACTGTCTACATCACTGACAGGATGCCAGAAGTCTCCCTGATGGGACGCCCGGCTGGCGGCTTGGTGCCATTGTGGTGAAACATGCCACAAACCACAAACCATTTGAAAGGATTTGTATTCAAAAGACAACAACAGTTGGCCTTAGCTAAACAGCAGATCCACTTTGAAACTGCCCACCTTAAGAAAAGGTGCAAGATGTAATAATATCAATATGTATATTGAAAAAAAAAAAGGTATGGCTCACTCATCCGCATTAATGTAATTTTGATATAGGAGTGAAATGATATTACGATAACTCAACTGAAGTGCGCATACTTTGTGGATCATTTTAAGCATTGCCATCGTAACTCTCATGAGTTTCACCCCCTCGTTTCCTTTGAGTTGACCTAATACGCTATGGCAGCTATAATATGGCTTAAGTAGCATGCGACTAAATACCTTTTTAATTTCCACTGAGTTAATCAGTTATTAAAACTCCTAAATATTCTTAATGATCCTGAAAATGGAACCAATTTGATGTTGGTCAAGTATTTCTAATGACTATAAAATCATTACTGATGATTAAATTGTTTCAGTTAATAGGCTTAAACAATTAAAGTCAATCAGTTCCTCAGCTAGATTGAACTAACTCTTTAGATTCAACAGGGTATCGCAAGTTAAACTTTAGAGGATCACCTCCAAAATGTTCACACTGGTGCTTTTTTTTCTCCTTAGTTTTATACCACTAAGTAAAAAGAAACATTTGAAATGTTAAATTTGTGTATTTATTTCTTCATCTTGCTTCTGTTGGCGGATGCATTTTCCAATGTAGGTTGGACATGTCTTGTTAAATGAGGAAAGAACATTGTTCTTATTAACATCTGCTTCTTCAGTGCAGTGACTGAGCTACTTAACATAATCCTAAGCAGCTTCACTGATGCAAAACGGGAACAACACTGTTTTCAAGATGGTCACCCCTCACATTGAGTTCGGTTCTCATTGTGACAACATACAGAAAAATCCTCAAAGTGAATTCAATGACAGTGTAATCCTATACTTCCTGATTAATCTGCTTAGGGTCGACAGTTTTTCATCCTTTTTGTTCAGTGAAGGGTGGCATATTTACACAATGATTGACCTTATTTTGAATCAATGACAGGCGGTACATGTGGTGGCTCATCAGATTACAAAGCAGGCCGATTCTATCCAAATTATGATAAAACAATTAATAGATTTGTTTTCTCTACAGATCATGTGCTGATTTTACCTTCAGTTTTTACCTGCAAAGCATTTTGACTATAACAGATATTGATGCTTGGGCCCTGAACCTTGTCATTTGATGGCCATTTATTTTCTCCGAGGGAAGCGGGAAGCCCACTGACATTCAATCACATTATTTTGGCACAATGATTCGCTGCCTCCACCTGTGACCTGAACCACATATAATACAGTGCATGACAAATGCTGTGTAAATCAAACGACCACGATACATACCCACAGATGCCAACCCAATCTCATGGTGAGACTCTGATCAAGCCCAGAGATGATCATGTGCAGATGAGTAAACAAAGCAGGCAGGGGGTGAACACTGAGGACCACGTCTCATGGCTGCTCTGCAAGTTATCTAAAACTTATGACAATATTTTAATTCAATTTCTCCCGAGCCAGCTGCAGGGCAATGCTGCAACTATTGGATGCAACAGCCAACCTGTTATTGCGTGAGTGTGATAGAAAGTAAGCTCATAGCAGCCATAACAGCCTTTTTAGGAGCACAGTGGCCCCCAGGTAAGTGATTTAGAGAAAATCAGGTTGATGCTCTTCAAAACCCTCTGCCACGGAGACACGGGCCAAGGCCAAGCAGTTGTAAAAAATTTTTTTTGAAAGTGTCAGCATTTTCCACATCGCTTACCCCCCCCAACTCCGTTGGAATAAATTCTCACGCAATTTTCAGGGCTGAAATTGGCCATTCCTTGTGTGCCTTTTCACTCGAAGACCTCTAAAAAAATTGTCTGAGGGCACCGTTTGTTGGCTTGTCTCACTGTATTTGACTGGCCACCTGATCCATAAACTGGGTGAAGAGAAATTTCTGAATCTTTCGCTCAGTTTCGAAAGAATTGGTTATGCCGCAACAGGACTGATTTGACATGGTTTCTGCACAGTGAGGGCACATATCTGATGTGTTCAGACTCACTGGACACTGGATTATTAATGGGTGCACTGTACACTGGAAATGAATAGAAAATACTGGAACTAGCATTTTAGCAGATTTGCATGCTATTGTTCACCCCTTTCACCTTTACATATCACGGGATCATTAAAATGACAGATTGCGACCTTGTAAAAACCCAGAGAGCGATAACATGCAATGATTGAAGAAGATAATTGGTTGTCAAAAAAAAAAACTAATAGAAAGGAAGGAGAGGTTGAGAGTAATGGACATGACATTAATACAAGTGAAATACCAGAGGCCTTTCTCTGAAAAAGAATTTCTTTTGGACTGTAAATGTGAAAATTAATTTCTAGCAAAATGAAGCGGAGGAAGGTGGATTAGATTATCAAGTAAAAGATTTATACTGAACGACATCTTGAAAGTTCAGTAGCATGACAAATAATATTGCATAATATCGAAAATTATTAAAAAATAAAAATGTTCTGTATGAAAGAGAATCTTGGCCCAAGCGACCTTCCCACTCCTCCAAAGTTCTTTTAGATTTTACCAAAGAAATTGCTCTTTTCTCAGCCCTTTTTTAATGAGAAAAATCATGCAGGGGGTAAAGGCAGTGCTATGAATTAGCTTCCCTTCGGTTTGTCAGAGCACATCACATTTTGATAGGTGTCCTTCGGCAGTCAGAGCAGTCTCCATCGCGGCCCTGAGACCATGGTCGGTCAGTGATCCTGGACTTTAAATCACTATTCTGAAGGAAAGCAGTGACATCTTAGTACTAATATTTACTGAGCAGATGGACTGCCTGGAAAACGTAGTCATACAGAATAAAATATATCTTAAAGGGCCTTACTGGGAGTTTTAAGCATTATTTTTTCAGCCTGAGTTTGCCAAGTGCACCAATGAACCATACATTTTTTTTTCTTCCTTTTTGACTGATAACGTCTCACCACACCACAAAATCAAATGAGGGAGAAACAAAAGCTGAGGAGGTAACGGTGTGCAAGCATGGGGAGTGATATGTAACATTTTTTAAATTCTTAACTGTGAAGTTAAAATGGTTAAGAAAAAAGAAGCTTTGTCACAACAAAAAGCATTGCGACTAACAGTATTGCTATTTTGGGTTGGTTTTGTCCAAATATAGGAGTAGCTGTTCACGATATAAATCTCTGCCATCATACTGTTTTTCTGAGTTAATATATGTGATGGTAGCTGGAACATCTGCTACCATGTGTGCCATTTCAAATGAAGGCTGGAGATACAGTTTGCTCATTTTTGCCCAATTTCATGCACACCTGTTAGTCTGCCTGCCTGTTTGTGGCTATTTCCTCCTTTGATGGTATCATTCAGTCCGACTGAGGGATTCATCTGTCATCTGGTAGGTTGTGATTTGTGTTCCTGTGGTTAGCTGCTTGCCAACAGTCCACAAAAAAAAAAAAAAAAAAAATCCTGATGTAAGCCAAGAAGCTTAAAGCTTCCTTTTTTTGAGCATTAGGAATTTTGATGGCATAGGTGCAAGTGAAAACCCGTACTGTTTATTGAGCGATATGAGTGATACTAATCTGAAAGGAGTTATTTCCTCTGCACCAGGCTGTCGGTCGGTTGGCATCGTGAGTCCAGCCAAGGCTGGATCCTATTCTCTTACTGCAAGGTGATTAGTGCTGTGGTCGGCAGCTCTGTGCTGTTTCCCTGATAAAAGGGTCAGGCTCTGGCATATACCCACCATCAACCCACCATGCTGCTGTCGCGGTCTTCCTGTCGGTCAGCTCCCGGTGAACAACAACAGGTCGGCCCCTTCACCTTTTCACCGAGCCACGTCTTCCACAGAGTTGCCTCACCATTAGAAAGATACGACTGGTGCTAGTGTAACGCGGTTCAAAGCATCTCCGCACTGCTGCAAGGGATTTGAAAACTGCTGATTAATCTTAGTCAACATCAGAGCAAGAAAGCCGACATTGCTGTCCGCCTGTAGCCAGACTCCCTTCATTGACTGCAGAGGCATATGAGACCACGCAGAGGGGGACGAGAGTTACTTAATTAGATATTATATCCACCAGAACTAGTTTAGAGCTGAAGGAGAAAATAACTTTTGTTGGTAAGGGTGCATTTGCAGCACCGTGATGAGATAAAATGGATGTGATTCCCATCAAAGAGCAAGTTTATTATGTTTAGAATGGTCATCTAAAAAGGATTGATATTGAAAAGAGATGGGTTTTCATCTTTTCACAAGATGATTCACCACACAGACATAGATTATAATCAGATTTCAGTGGTGTTTGAGAAGCTTTTTACAATATTTAATGTCTGAACAAAAACAACTTAAAGTCAAATTCTCAGGCAAAAACAGCTTAAGTCCTGGCAATACCAAGGTTTGCCACTAAGACAGTCACTTCAGTTCTTCCCAGTAAGGATTGGATGTGGGGAACACTGAAGTGCTGAGGGTCTATTTTTTGTCACCTCTACTGCCTCATGGGTGGGCTGCACCTCGGCCTTGTGGTTAGCACTCTTGTGTCATTGCGAAAAATGTCTGGGTTGAGCTTGGGGGGGCCTTTCTGCGTGGAGTTTTTCATGTTTTCCCTGTACTCTGTTTCCACCCACAGTCCAGAGAGACACATTTGAGGTTAGCAGCTCACTCTAAATTGCCTGTAGGTGTGAATGTGAATGGGAGTGTGTGTTCGACTTGTGATGAACTTGCAATCTGTCCAAGATGTACAACGCCTTCGCCTGTAGTCAGCTGGGATTGACTCCAGTGCCCTGCAACTGTTAGTTTGATAAAGTGGTGCACATGATGGATGTATGCATATTTCTTTCTTTTTCAAAGCCGGAACAAAGTTTAAAATATGCAGTTCACATAAGAAAATATTTGTAATTCATAGCCCAAAGAGCTCCGTTACCAGAGGACTTCAAACGCTGTAAGACCTGGAGGAAAAAGTTTTGATCTGCGCCGGATGTTTATCGAGAGATGGAAGCTCAACACTGAGGAGCAACATTTAGAAGACGGACAATCATTTTATCCATCCATCAAACATGTGAAGGAATTGTTTCAGGTTACCCAGAACACTGCTGGAGGGTCAGCAGCAGGATGGCTTTCATCTGCTGGACCTCATGTCCTTGGTTCCATAACCTTGCAAACACACCATGAATTTCATTATGTACCTCTTACCCTTGACGTTACAATGACAGTCAGTGCTCCCCGAGGAAGTTTCCTTTGAGCAATATCTGTCAAGCTGCAGACCCATTTATTTTTTTTATTTTTTTAATCATAATTTCTTCTCAGAGATCTAAACTTCAGTCAGAAATCAGCGAGATGCAAGTCTTTTGAAAAGTGCAATATTATTCTCACCTCTCACTTCTTCGTCGGACCTCAAATAAATTGCATTTCATTCATTTCATTCGAACTTAATCCAAACTTAACCATACCTCCTTTCCTGATCATGACTCTTGTCCGGACCATATCATTAGTCTCTTGTCTTCCCCTTAAAAATGTACAAGAAACATTATTCATATTATCTGGGCTCAGGGTCTTTGTTGTGTGGAGAATTCATGTCCACTCTGTGTGTGCAAAATGAATCTCTCTGAGTACTCCAGTTTCACTTCACAGTCCAAAAATGTGCATATTATGGAATGGATAATGAGATAATAATTTTGGCCATTCTCACCACCAGTGTATAAAATAGATTTTTTTTTAAATAGATTTTTTTTTTTTTATTATGAATGAAACAGAGAGAGAGTATGTATCTTCAATGAATTAATATGACAACTTTCCCATCCACTAAGCTTATGTGTTATGATACACATTTGATTTCTTGTTTTATTTTATGATTGTGATCCCGTCTCTGATTTCAGTCTCCTTGAATGCTCCTCATTTCTGATTGTTGTTCGCCACCCTGATATGTTTCACCTGAGCCTGAGTGTATGATTGTCTTCACCTGTTGACTTGGGTATATACTGTGCGTCTACTGTGTGTTGTTGGTTTGTCTGTGTTTCTGTGTTCTGCGTGTTTGGGCTTTCCAGAGCTCCGTCATTATCTCCTGAGATCTGGAGGACTTTGGGGTTTTGGTCTTTAGGATTTTAGATTTTTTTGTGCTGGAAAAAATTGCCCCTGTTTCATCTATGGCAGTGTCGGGAGATTTGATAAGCAAACTGCACCAAATCTGAAAAATATGCTTTTATTTCCAAAAAATGCAGCTCTATGTATTATATTATTGCCTGCAGTTGTCACATTTTGAAAGATTTTTTTTTAATGCTTCTTGAATCGTCTAATAACTTATGACATTATTGCCAAAATCTCATTACGATAATGGATTAAATATCTTATTACACTATTGGCAAGTTGTTACTTTTTGTTCTTTATTACATTGAAAAAGGCCCAAGTTATTACTTTATTGGCAGGTATTACATTATTGGAAGTTACACGGGGTCTGCAACTTTTTTTGATTGTGAGAGTCATAACGGCCCTCTTTCCATCAAATAAAATGTGTCCAGGGCAACAGAACTAATCACATCTTTCATTTCATAAAACTTTGTAGAAAGGTTTTTAAAAAACTTCTACTTCTACACTAATGCTGTGGTTTATATTTCATTTTTGAAATTGAATCACTGCAATTAGGAAATACCACTTTTTTTTTTTTCGCAGTTTCTTTCTCAAGGTCACAAAATATCATCTATTCTCAAAATAAAACACTAACAATAAACTACACCCTCTATTTTTCTAAGAGAATAGTTAGATTTGTACGTGTTAATTTGTTACCCAATGATACACTTTAGTTTTTCATTCCAAACACAGTTTCTCTTTCCAAAATAAATCTTTGGCAGATGTCTGTGGTGGCATTTTTCTCTTTTTGGTGGCACCCTTCTTGTTCCTTCTCAGGAATCACTCCACAGAAATGTTTGTGTTACTTGCTCTACCTCACACAAGCAAAACTGAATCAAGATCATTAAGGAGGTCCGGCGTTCTACTGATAAACACCTTTTTAATACATCAAACTATTCCAGCTGGCGAATTGTATTCTAAATTGATAAGGTCTTTATCTTGAATTTTTTAGGGTTAGAAATTGATAACTGGTGCCTTAGGTAACTCATTTTACTTTAAGACAATGTTGTGATATTTCGAGGTCATTTAGGTTTGACAGACTTACAGGAATGAAATGTGCACGCACGCTCGTACGCGAACAAACACTCCACCTCAGTTCCATTAGTTTGGCTGACTTTTCAGAATGCACTGCTAAGCATTATCTGAGGCTGCCTTATGGTTGTTGCTAATTGATGTAGCATTTAGTTCATTATTTTTGTCTCCCATGGCTGCACAGATATCTGATTCATACATACTCTGCATTTCATCAGCACGATGACACAGCCATGAGCCAAACATAGGAATCTGAGGCTATTAAACAATGCACGTGGAAACTATAAATATTTGTGCAATGTGACAACATATCTTTTGTTTCCTAATTAAAAAAGAGATAAAAAATGCTCCTTTTTTTCCCCTGGTTCACAATTTCCCAATTAAACTATGCCACATTCTGAATATCGTTTTCGGCAACGTCTGGGATTCAATTCAAGATCTAAAGATGCAGTGAAATCTACATGTTACATTTGAGAATGTGGTCTACCACTGTTTATTTTAATGAGGATGTTTAGGGTTCAGATGTAGCAAATATCTGATGCAGTCATGTCACATTCAGTGGTCTTTCTCTTAGTTGACTATCGGATCCCCAGAGTATCGCATGTTATCATTGCTACTGATCCCACATGGTTTTTGTACTCTTCAATCATGAGTACTACATCCGCCCTCCTCAATAACCAGATATCATCCCATTTGTAGCTTTTACAAGCCAACATAAAAATAGAGCACCGGAGTGATTACTCAGAATTATGATGGTAGTGGTAATAAACATCGGCCTTGCCCACTAAAGAGGAGCAGCAAGGGCCAGAGACAGCAGCCATTACAGGACAGTAAATGGGGGAACTCCGGCGGCAACTGGGATCACATCAAGCATACCCAAAACAAGCTTTATTTAATACTTGTGTTGGAAGTTTACTTGAAGCATCTATCAGTTATCTAAGGGACATCTAGAAATGTTTCTCAATGGCAGACCGACTGAAATTACTTAATTGGAATACATTATTCTGTGCATTACTCTCACAAATGATGCATTAAAATGCTGTGATCAACACGTAATAGACCTTATGCCACTGGCAAAAATTCACTCAAGCAAAGGAGACTGTACGCCTCTGATAAAAAGCAGACAAAAAGAAAGACAATTAGGATGTGAAAAAGAAATTACCAACCTCATTGATGGCCATGAATAGAGTCCCCGAGGAGGAAGAGGTAAAATGTAACGCTTCGACAAAAGGACATTAACACAGATCCCTTCATTACTTTGAGTATAATGACCCTCCACCACCGCCACCCTCAGCTGAGCCACATGACCCAGCAAGAAAAAGAATGTACAATGGTTTTGCAGCAAAGTGTATTCCTCAAACACATCACTGCGACACCCAGACATTGTCAGACGAAGTGTAATAAGCTTGGATGGCACTGTTGTTAATTAATCCAAAGACATTATGTGCCTGAAGCTGATTGCACCTAGCTCCTCTTAAATTAATGTCATCCTAATTTATTGTGTGAACATTTATGTATCTGTAAATTAAAAGTGGGTGACACAGAAATTCAAGATTTATGTGGAATAACTGATAAATGGGACATGCAATTGTGTACACGGCAAAAATAATACATACAATACAACAATACAACATGTGTATTAATACTCTGTTATGATCTCTTAACAATGCGCTTGTTATTGTACTGCTGTGGAGTATTCGCATCTCCATCAGCACTGTGTAGGTCAGTCTGATGACTGATTCACTCATGAAGTTGGACTGAAGTTATATTAATCAGTTGAAAGTCAAATGTTGGTGCACAGACGTTGAAGGTTAGCTTGTGTTGATTTGGGGTCTCAACTAATATCTGTCATTCACTTTATAACAACAACAACAACAACAACAACAATAATGCAGTTAAAAATAATTGCTTCCCATCAACAAATAAGTGATGACATGTTGCTTACAATACAGTTAGTAAGTCATTTTAATTTAAATGATCACCTTTTGAAGAACAGCTTTACAAACATATGAATGGGTTTAATATTAACTGCAATACTTTGTGCAAAACAAAGCAACCCTAACTATCAAGCAATAAATCTGCTATTGGCCTCATTCCAAAGGGGAAAACGACATCCCAATGAGAACTTTGAATTATTCTTCAATAATTACCTATTCATTTTTAATAAAGCACTCAAATTAGTCTATAATTTGCTTTTGGCTTCCTTGGCCCTCATACTGAAACATCACAGACTTCACTCTTTGCGTGCACTCAGTGCTCCATATTGATCACCTTGAAGGCAAATATGAGAGACATGAAGCAAAGTTTCTCATTACTGCGCTTGGCTCATCGAATGTAATTATTACAGACACTCTAAAAGTTATGCAGCAATTAAAACAAAGCCCATTATGCAAGCCCAGCCAACAGAGAGCATGGATACTATCCATGTGGCCTAACATTGTAAATGATTACTCTCCTGTATCTCCTCTTAGCTTTGGTCACGTTCAGAACAAGTGCTGCTGGTGAGTGATTAATAATGACTGAGCCTAATGAGCGAGAGGTGAGCACTTCACGTGTAAAACATGTCTTTACATACTAATTATGTAGGAGCTCATTTCAATAATAAAGAATGTATGCTCTTGAATCATGTCTCACACACTGGAGGAGGGGATTTAAAATTTGAATAAAAAGCCTCGACAGAATCGTGTTCAGGGCAATCAAATATTTGAACTTCTTGTATGAATATTTGATACGCAGAAGTAGAAATGACTGATGTGTGTGTGTGTGGGTAGAAAGACGAGCAGGACTTTTATTTTTTCGTGACTAATTTTCTTTTAACGGCTTATTATCTGTCGCAGCCATCAAAGTACAAAGATGACACTGTCACTGATTTCATGACCAAGCATATCTTCCATTTCAACCCACATGAAAAGAAAATAAGTCCATGTGCATATATTTTTTGAATGTGTCCAGTTTAACTCGTTAGTAGCCATCTGAATTTACCTGAGGATAATTTCACAGCTTTGTCTTCCAATTCCTCCCCCCCATCATGATATACCAGGTAACACATGACAATACAGTGAGTCTGTGTCGTAATCCTATCCGACTAACCTTTTTTCTCTTGCAGAGTCAGCCAAAGCTCAAAATCTCCTCTGATAACCTGTTATAGCCTCAACCAAAGTGCTGCAGAGCTCAGTGGTTCCCTACACTATGGCACATTGACGATGTCTTGAATTTCCCCCACCTCCTGAGAAAACTCGATTTGGAGGTTTATGAAGGCATTCTTGTGATCCTCAGTAGCTGTGTTTACATGGTCACTTTATTTTTCTCTCGGTTTGAGAGCTCACTGTTCACTTTACAGAAACCCTGAATATAGTGATCAGATGGATGTGCGTGATGCGAGTGTCAAATCCCGTAATGATTTGCACTCTGGCATTGACTGATTGTGAGATACGCACACGGTCCCACAGCACGCTAAATCCGGTCCTCGAGAGCCCCTGTCCAGCATGTTTTAGTACTCTCCCTGCTTCAGCATACCTGAATCTAATAATGATGTCATCACCAAGCCCAATAACGAGCCCCTCATTGCAATCAGGTGTGTTGGAACTGGGAGAGAGCTAAACCATGCAGGACAGGGGCTCTCGAGAACCAGGTTTGGAGACCCCTGCTTTAGCTGGAAGGCTACCAGTCCGGTATTGAAAATGTATTTGGTTGCTCGACTGATGCTTTAAAACTACAACACCAAAGAAACATTCTCCTTGTTTTGAACAAACAATTATATGTTTGTAACCAGCAAACAATTCTTCTTAATCCAGAAGTTGTTCTTTGACATTTTTCTCTGAACAGCATGAACAATTAGGTTATCTGACAGATATGCGCAGTAAGGATAGTTGAAATCCAACTTGGGAGATATAATTGGAATGAACGTGTGCATGGAAACGTGAATGTGCTCACAATGAGGGTCTGCGGAAAAAAAAAACAATCATACTATTTGGAATGAGTTCCTTTGTAAATGGGCCTTGATGCATCAGAATCTTTCAAGACTCGTGTTCACATAAAGTCATTTAATTCTAATCAGGCTTTCATTTTGATTATTGATAACAATTTCTTGTGTGAAGTCCATGCTGTGTGACTTAGGCTCATGTGACTAGTTGAATCATTGAATTCATTTTCTTTTTCTGTAGAAAGTCTGCAACCAAAGAAGCAGTTCAAAGATTTCTCTAATAAATTGCCAAAGTGCAAGGTCATCCCTATTTCAGGCTTAACTTTAGTGATGGAGGGGAGATGTGACTCTGAGAGAGATGGAGAGAGCAAGGTGGAGGACTGGAGTGCCCTTGTGGTCCCAGTCGCAGATGGACAAGATGAGAAGGGAGCACATGCACAGCTGAGGCCTTGTAACATCGAGCATCATAAGACCAGGAATCAGTGAGCCCTGGCTCTGCACTGATGACACTGGCTTTACTGCCACTCCGTCATCCGCTGCTCTCACCAGAAACCCCGGGGACGCCACTCGCTGAGCACAGTTGCATCAAGATTAAAAGCACTTTCCACTCTAAGATCAAAAGTTTGCAAGCCTATGCCAACAGTGTCTCCACTGGAGTGATGATGGTGCAATTTGGTTAGCACACAAATGTCCAAAGCGGGAAGCGATGGGAAAATTAAACCTAACTCAAAGCATATCTGAATGATTAAAATTTTCCAATTAAGCTGTGTTCATTAAAGATGTCGCCCATCTGTTTGGGCAGAGCTCTTTTGGCTGCATTTTACTGACCAGCACTAGTTTGATCTAAACTTTGAAGAATGATCAGATTTTACATATTGCTGCTCCAAATTATCATCGTAGTGAGAAGTTTAAAGCAGTTTTTTTAAAGAGTGTATTTTATGACAGATGGATTGGTTTGACCCATTGTGACTGCAACCTTTTATAAAATCCCTCTAAGCCTCATGCATAAAAATCATGTTTGTCAGGTCCTTAGACGGGGACAATGAAAATGATCCTTTAATGGGGGGAAAAAAAGAATAAAGGAGAAGCCAGTCAGGCATAAACTCTTGTTTGTCCGCCTTGCATTCATCTTATTACATGCAGTGTTTGATGAGTGTATCCAGTAAATGTCTAGAATGGAAAATGTAAAAAAAATTGCCAAAAGTTATCTCTGGGGCTTTACACTCCCTGTGAGATGAAGCACAAAGCATACTCCACCTGAACTCTATGGAGTACAGACAGACTAGTAATCTTCCACTGGGGCTTCAGCAGGGAGCGAAAGAAAGCACACAATAGCATCATCCACTCCTGATCCATTTGGTGAAGGGAGAAGAATGAGAAGAGAAAATGAACACATTGCCTCAGCAGTTGCACAGAATGGAAAAAGAAGTGGAGAAACAACTTCACAACACTGAAATCCTTAACAAGTCCACTGCAGTGGATTGACTGCGTCTGAGCCTGTGTGCATGGAACAGTAATGGTAAAAGACATGAAGTACAATAAAAGGTGTCAAAAACCAACAAAAAACTAATTGTCTGAAAAAGTAAAATTAGAATGAATTGACATTATGAGACCACCTATCCCCCATAATGTCTTAAGATTAGCCTCAACTATATAACTATATACTATAAACCAGTTTTTTCATTGAAGTAGTAACAACAAATGGGGGGGGGGGGATGGGAAAATCTTGCTTCATTTTGCATTGGTAGGTATCATGGAAATGTATGTAAACTTTTTTTTGTCAATGTAAAACTTTTTCAAGACCTGTTTTGGCCAATGATGAAATTGGATTTTATTGTATATTTACATATGGCTCTCATATTTTCACCCTAAAACAAAGGTAAATATTTGACATTGCAACTATCTAAAGGTTGTATTACTAATTTTTCTGCTTCAAGTCAGTATAAATCATATTTAGTGGTGTCCAATATTGGTCCCCGCATTGAAATGTTTGATACTCTTTTATTCTCTGTAGACCATTCCCAATAACTTTGAAATTAAAATCTGTTCTTGTTAACAGCTGTCTGGATCCAGAAACAATAAAAACAAGAGCTACGATATGGGGGAGTTGGGTCATATGGATTATAGTTCAATTACACTTACGGTTTTTCTTATTTTATTTTCGTATTTCTGCAACTGATCCTGTATTTATCACTTTAGATGTGTCTTGTAAAATCACAAATATCATTTTTATCGTCTCTTTTTGTTTACTTTTACTTTACTTCACAAGGAACTGTCCTCTGTAACGTCCCCCCCTACGGTTTCTTCACAAATTGCATTCTTTCCACAATACACCAAAAAGGATATTGCGAAAAGGCCAGAAATGATGGGAAAAGTATTTCACAACTGCCTTCATTGCAGGGAGTTTTAGGAAGGCAACACAGAACAAAGTAACTCCACGAACCAAAGCTAGTTTCCAAGGTAACAGCAAACAGCCCCGTTTGGATCAAATGGCTTATTTCCACACCTTAACCGTCGTCCTGGCCATGGAGCTATGTATATTTCAATATAGCCCCAAACTCAACACCTCAAAGCAATCGCTCGGAACAGAGGTGACCATGAGGTGGCCGACACAACACTCTGCCTCCTCGTTAGTAGTATCACACTGATAGAATATACAGGCTTGCTCATCACTGCCACTGTGTTGTAGCTCAAATCATCCTGTTCTTGCTTTTGCGTTGCGGACCACTGCACTAATTTGCTGTGCGTGTGTGCGTGTGTGCGTGTGTGCGTGTGTGCGTGTGTGCGTGTGTGTGTGTGTGTGTGTGTCACCTCTTATTGTGATCGCTGATTCAAACTGTCCTCAGGTAGCTCTTTTCATCCCTGTCAGTGAGATTATCAAACCTGAATGCCGTCTCCATATTGACTTACTGCAGTGAGAGGAGACTTCTAATGCCAACTACCTGCTTTAAGATGATAAAAGAACCAACATCAAGATACAATCGAGATGATCAATCAGTGAATGGAGTTCATTTAATCTATTTTATAGTATCAAAAAATGATTTGAAAGCCCGACAACTATGATTTTATCTTTAAAAAAAAAAAAAAAAAAAAAAAAAAAAAAGGGGATTTGTACATCTTTAAAAAAAGTTAAAATTATTTTTTTATGTCCTTATTG
Source organism: Blennius ocellaris (assembly GCF_963422515.1). NCBI lineage: Eukaryota > Metazoa > Chordata > Actinopteri > Blenniiformes > Blenniidae > Blennius > Blennius ocellaris. Next base: position 18,966,858 of record NC_137657.1, on the reverse strand, counting down.
AAGTGAAACTTTAATAAACACAAAATAAGCTAAAAAAATATATGATTTTATCATGCTTGAACAAGCATTTTGACTCTGAAATTGACAATAAACTTCTGTGGGTACACAAAATGCAAATATATTGTTGTATTATTATTATTATTATTCAATCTGTAATGTCTTCATAATATAATACAGTTAAGGTATTGTTAAATGTATTACTCGTTTTGTATTTGACTGCAGCAACATTTTCTGAATCTAGTTGTAAGGATGTGATTTCTTAAATGGTTCTGTTCTTTCACACTCTAACATTGAAAGTAACACTTTTTGAGATATTAAAGAAATTACTCAAATTGTTTATATATGCTCTTTTGAGCATCTCAGGCAGGAACTGGCAGATTTGTTGGTGTTTATGTAAAAAGGTGTACATTCCTCTTATCATATCACTAATGTTAATATTATGAAGATAGTTTCAGAAGAGGTTTTAAAGTTAGTAGCATTGTAATAATCTCTCTTTTTTTCCATGTACAGAAAATGCAGTCAAAGTTTACTTTGGATAAAAAAAGAAAATAAGGTATTGAATGTTGCTTGAATGTTTTGTTTGTGCTGTGTTGTTTCACAGTTTCGCCTTGTTCGATATTGGAAGGGAGATTGAGATTACCTGTAAACCGAGTGCCATCTGATTGGCCAGCCAATCAGGAGCACAAAGGACAAAGGGAGATTTTCTTTCCTCTGAGAAGAGACTAGTTGTTGAGTTGCTAGTTAGTCCTGCTGTAGAGTGAAATAATGATTATTTCGGTTATTTTACTCTTGAAGCCTCCAGAATCTGGTTATTTCCTTTGTTTCCTCTCACTGCATACTGCCTCAAGTGTAACGTGTCAAGACTTTAGCTTCTGCTTCCAGGCCATCCAAGTCAACCACAAGCATTGCTGTCTACGTCTGTTGTCGTAGCATCTCGTGGCTTCAGCCAATCCAAGATAAAGAAGCTCCATGACATGGGAGTGTTGTGCTGGCTACTGAAAATAGAACTTCATTACAGTCAGAAGTTACTTTCGAAGTGTGTAAAATGGGATTAAAAATATTACTGTAAAAAGTGAAAGTATTACTTTGAAAAGTAACTTGATTGCTTCTGATTAGGATGCCGTACATGTAGCTATATGGGCGTGACGTCAGCATAAACTACAGTTAGTTGTAACTCAAACGCATGTCATTTTGATCTGTTTGAGTTACATAAACAGATCGAGTTAATCAATCAATGCCAAAGTCCACTAATGGCAACCAACCTCCTCTGAGGGTGGGTACAATTTTCTGCATATGTGCAGAATTTGGCATAACACCTGTTTTTGTTTTCCCAGTGTGTTTCCTAAAGTCAGACTCCATCGCCATGTCTGGTGTTCTGATGTCTTCTGGTGAATTTGATGTCTTATCTTCTCGTTTCTGCTGTTTCCATCCATGTTACAAGTGTTTATTGTTGTGTGTGTATCTGCTTCCGCTATGTATACATTCATACATGTATAAACATATACATGTTCTAGTTTCTCTTTAATCGCTGGTGCTCAATCATGTCTTCTTGAAGTATTTTAATATCCTCTTCATATTAATATGCCTGCCTGCTTGTTTTCATAGTGTCATGTTCCATGTTTGTGGTGTGTATCCAGCTCTCCCTTTCTTTCCTCTTGTACCCATACGCTTCACCATGATCCCTCTCTGATTGTTGTCAGCTGTTTCTTGTCTGGCTCCCTGCTCCTTTCAGTGCATCAAGTCTCAGTCTGTCCTTGTGTCCTTGTCATTCTGTCTCTTTATTTTCTGTCTCCTGTCAAGCAACCTGTATAGTCTGGTGAAGTGTTTTCGTCTTGTTCCGTTTGATTTTTCCAGTGGATTGTTGATTTTCCTGTGTATTTTCGTTTTAATCTCCATGCTGGTTTTGTTAAATTACTAATCTAACTCATTACCTTATCTGACAAAAACAGGTCATCCCTGTCAATACTTTGGTCCTTCGTGAACACACCTTGATAACAAGATGAAGAAACACCAATAAAACGACTGAAAACAAAAACTGTGAACACGCACACAGATCCTTTAGGCAAGCTAATGCTCATCCAAGGCCATGATACATCACAACTCCTGTAGAGGCAGGCTGAGGCCAGCGAGACGGTAGACCTAAAGCTATTGGCTGGTTCAAGGCAACACAGAACAACATCTGGCGTACGAGTGTTTTCATCTATGATGAAATGAATGAGTAATGTAATTATTGCCTTGTTTTTATTGTTAATAACTGCATAGTGAGCAGTGCTTTGCACTATTCCCTCACAAAGAGAATATCCTTGGTTCGAGTTCAGGCTTGGAGGCCTTTCTCTTTGTTTATTCTGCTGTTTAACGTTATCGTGTAATTCTATACTGTCCATGGCTATGATTGTGAGAGTGTGTTTGCTCTGTGATGGACTGGTGATGTGTCCAGGTGATGTGTACCCTGCCTCCTTCCATATTTAGCTGGAGGTGGCTCCAGTGTCCTGCAGTCCTGAGGTAAACATAGCAGTATAGGATAGATGGATGATTCCTTATGATTGATTTGACAGGTCAAACTGCGAGTTTTGCTATTTCATATCACTAACACTAACTTTTAAAAAAAAGTTAGTGTTTGATAGTTTTTTTTGAGGAAAAAAAAGGTTCATTAGTGTTTAAAAAAAAAAAAATCTGTCAAAGAAAGTAGGAGTATCTGATTTATCGCACATCTTGAAAAGATAGTCATTTTAAACTTTGTGTCAGTTTATAATTTCAGTTAACTTTTTGTGTATCACTATATCAGCAAAAAATATTAAATTGAGCTCACAACAACAAATTATGAGACCGATAAACATTTGACCTTTGAAAAGATTGTGTGTCTCATCAGTAGTGTGTAGGTGTTTGATCTAATGTGACAGGATAATTAACAAATGAGCCCACCACGGTTGCTACTTTCTAATTCAGTTGTTAATTCAACTTACCTTAGATACAAACTTCAAAATTAAGAATACTGTAAATAAGCTGCATAAGCCTAGAGCATGGAGGTCAAAGGGATACACCTTGATTGTATGCTACATGCTGATTGAAATAAAATGGTGAAATGAATGTGTCCCACAGAACAAATCAACCAAGCACTCTTATGAGACTTGTTGATGTCACTGATTGTTCAGATGGTTTGAAAAGCCTCTCCTGTCATTTCTTCTGTTCCAGGTGACTTGGAGCTGTGTGTTGCAGGTTTCTTAATCAAATAAGACATATTAGAATTTAATGTGAACGTTCCCAGGTCAAAAGTAACTTTGTAGAATATTTGATTGAATGTTTTCATTCCACAAACTTGGATTCAAAACTTCAAATTAAAAACTGAGAGGCCAAAGTCGCTGATGGAAAAGGAGTCTGTTCATAATGGGGAAACTTTACTTTAATTAACCCAGGAGTAATCTTCATATTCTGCATGCCCTCCGTGTCCTCTGAAACAAAAAACAAACGCCCTTTCCAGAGACTTCATTGAATTTCAAGAAAAAAACCACGTCCATTATTACCACCTTTGCTCAGTAACAGCTTTTCTTTCCATTGTCACCAATATAAAACATGCTTTCTTTTTCTTAACAGCCACAAATCTAAAGTATGCATGTGCCATTTGTAAAGCCTAACCATTTTGGTTTTATGTCCTCACTGTTTTCCTGCAACTGACTTGATGTTTGCAGGCTAATTTCTCGGGGAAAGTGGTCATAGAATAAAGCAATTATTTATAATGTATTTATCTTTTTTCCCTGTTCCAGCTCTCAAACGCAGGATACATCATATGCATATTGGGGTGACATCACTATATCCAGAGGAAACCCACAGAGACACAAACACAAAGGAAAAAAGAAGCATTTGAGCATGTAGCCTTGACACCCGAGCAGCAAAATTAAGTTCAGTTAGGAAAAAAACGGTGGTCTTTTACCCAGATTGGTAATACTCAACCTTCAGCTGGCAGGCTTTGTACCTCGTGCAGATGCACTGCAGCTGCTTGCAGAAGAGCCTTTTCAATCATCTGTTTTTCATGTTTGTCAACCACTGTGATGACTGAATTTCTTCTCAGTTATGGTGTGAAATTGATCATTCTTGGTCAAATGTTCTCAATTTCTTTTGTTCTTTTTAATATATTTAATTTGAGGCTATGATGTATTTTCAGTATAGCTTTAAATATATTTGGGATGAATATCAAATTGAGTTTTTGTTATCAAATTATACACTTATACGCTGCACAGCATCAAGAAAATAAATAGAAGTTCAGGTCAAGGGTGTCAAACTCATTTACAGCCAGATTACACACAGGCCTATTTCAGGGCAGAATACAAATGATTGGAAAGTCTGCGTTTACTCAATAAATGGCTTTTCACCAAACTTTAACAACCTCAAATTTGTCAAGAAAAGTAAGTGCACGTTCAACACAATGCCGTTTATAACATCATCTTAAAAATACAGTGCAATTTCCTGTAAGACCCATGTTTCCTGAGTTCTGTTGCCATCGGAAATGCAACAAACTGGACTTTGAGCTTTATTTGAAATCTATTGAGAGATCCAAAATCTGTGTTTGTCGCAATGCTTCCCTTTAGATGAATGTCAGAAAAAGACTTTTGTGTCTCAGTTCTTGAGATTTCTGTGACCTTCAGTCTTATCACAAGCTTGACCTCGCTGTCTGGCTTTGATGCTAAATTTACTTCCCTGGCAATACGGCACCAAGCTTTAACCACTGATCTCTCAAGTGCATCGTTTCCATCCACACATCAGTTCGGTGGCATTGTGTAGTTGTATCTGCTTCCCAATCTATGTGATCCCAAGAAAACATTTTTTTTTTTAAAGTATTTGTCAATAACGTCTGTGTTTGCCTGCAGTTGTTATTGGACAGCATTATCCCCTCATAGTGAGACAGTCCCGGTTTGAGTCCAGGTCTGACTGTTGAAAACCTACATTTCTCTGTGGTGTTTGCAAGTTCTCCTTGTATTGGCATGGGTTTTCTCTGGGTATATGGGTTACTTGGTGATTGTAAATGTACTGCAGGTGGGAATGTGAGGTTTTCTGTTTGTCCTGTGTTGGACATTTGACCTGTTTATCACACTGGATAAAGAGGTACATGGGTCCTTTTGTTTTCTTTACACGTTGCAAGGTAGACCACCCAAAAGGATGGATGTGAAGTCCTGGTGGTTCAGTTGTGGCCGTATGGTTGACGGCCCGAGTTCAGGCACAGTGCAAGTTAAAATGGTTAAGGACTCATGAAGGAAAGCACTACCACTGCTCACTAATATCAAAGGCACTGAGCACCTAGAGACTTTTCAGCTTGACTTCATTATCAACAGTCTTTCAAGAATACCAAACAAAGAAATAACAAAACAAAACAATTTTTATTTATTTTTTACAAATTTTCTGTTTTTTTTATTTGTGGAAGCTGGCATTTATATAACACCACAAATTAATTATCAGGCAAACAAAGAAATACAGCAGGAGCATGACATTTGGTGGTCAGAGCGAGCACTGTAATTCTGTGTGAATCGTAAATGGTTCAACCTCTGTTGAATAATTTGAAAGCATAGTGCATTTCCACATTGTAAAGGCTGTGGAATCCAACAACACGGCCATTCAAATCCTCGCAACACGGTCCTGCACAAAATAGCCCGTATTCTTCTTAGGATGCATTATTCTTCCAACAACCAAGGTTCAGCAACTGATGTCAGATAATGGCAGATTTTACAGTTTACATACTGTGTTTGTATGGGGTGGATCCATTTTTGATCACGGCATTTTGTAAAAATGTGCGTATGATACGGCTTGCTGATCAGACATGGCTGTGTACCCGGCCCATTTACTTATGCAGGGATTGTAATTGCAATGGGTTTTGGAGGCAGAGTAGAGAATACAGCAATCTAAGCAGGTGAATTGGCAGCTTTACCATGGCTGCACTGAGCAGACTGCTAAATAAGGCTTTCTGTTGTCCAGTGAAAGAGCCAGGACCGTGGCGAGAGCGAGAGACACAGAGAGAGAGAGAGAGAGAGAGAGAAGGCAACCGCAAGCAAACGGGAGGGAGTGAGTCGGAGAGATAGAGAGACAGGGAGGTTAGGGAGGGAGACGGAGGGAAGATAGACGGTGAGCGTAGAGTATTGGGGACAATGGAGGGTAAGAGGGGGGAGAGAGTGTGAGACAAGCACCTTAGAAAATCAAGCAGCCAGTTTATTCCCCAGAGAGGCCGCAAGACTGGCTGTGGCTGACTGATCCAGTGCTGTGCCGCACTGTGTGAAAGGGGCCAATAACAGGCTGAGTAATGGGATTGTGCCTCTGCAGATTGTGTGTGAACAGGTTGGGTCCTTGGGTGTTCCCACATGTCAGGTTAGCATTGGCCTGAATGAGACCAGACTGAGGAGTCCAGCCTGCTTGTTGTGCTCACCATCCATCGGCTTACCAGTCCAGCTCTAAAGGATAAGACGGGGGATATTCTATATATTACTCATTGTCACATGGAAAGGCCACAGGCAACGATGAATTGATCCCACCATAGCAACCATTGTCTGTTTAGTCAAATCCTGATGGAGCTTTCTCTTCTGCTTCTACCGGACTTTACTTTAAAAAACAGACCTGAGGATTTCATTAGTGAGGCTTACAGTTTCACTGGGAACATATCGTACAGGCATTTAGTTTATTCCAGTAAACTCTATACTGCCCACAAGAGGTGGAGCAGTAGTTATCAAAGTGTGGGCCTGTGGGGTGGTGTGGTGGTGTGGGGGGCTTCAAGTGGTTGTTACACATGTAAAAAAGAAGGCTGAAGGCTATTGGAGTATATTTTCCCAGCATGACATTTGTCTTTATTATTTTAGAATGAAATCATAATCAAAAGTAATAAAATGGTGGTAAAGGTGGTGATTGTTTTATTAAAACATTAATGGAAAGTTCATGGAACTGAACATATTCTAGGTCTAGATTAGAAAAAAAATTAACCACAGAATTTATGAAGTGACAGTTTGATATTTTCTTGTCAATGAGTGTGCCATGGTCACCAACAGGCTAAAGCAAAAATAAATTTCACGACGACACAAACTATAAAAATTGAAAACATATTACATGTGGAGCGAAACGAGCAGGAACTGCATTTGATATAAAAAACAACCACATGTTTAGTCTACAACCAAGTGAAAGCTGAGGTTACAACAGCTGTGTTCACATGAAAATTCAGAGAAAAAACATGCATTAACTACTTTGCAAAGCACTGTATTTCCATTTTCAATACATTTCTTTTAACTACTACCATTCAGTAGAACATTAAGCAATTATCATAGATGCATGTGTTAATGTTATTATAATAATCATGACTCCATGATGCATTGTGACCGATGTAACAAATGGACAATCGATTATTTTTTTCTACAACCAAATGCTGGCTGAGGCTGTCATTCACATTGGGGGTTTAAAATAAAGTCAGCTCAGTTTTAAAGAAAGGAAGAGAAAAAAAAGACAATTTTATCTTGAGGGTGATTGTAGAAATCAGATTCCATGAAGGTTGACTTTTAATGATAGGCTTGACCCGTGCTGCAAATAAAAACGGCCAACAATCCCCAAAACTAAATTCTTAAAAAAAAAAAAGGCTTGCATCTGAAAATAATGGGATTGCAATAAAAGCTGGATCTAACTAATAATCTGGCATCACAGTGTATGTGCTATTTCATCTATAATTCTTTGTGAGCCCTATTTACAACATATTATAATCACTTTCCTCCTGATAGAGCTGGTGGGCTCACTGGTGGGCCTTTCTGTTGATGCATGTGTGTTTTATGTATGTCGCAAACTAGAAATGCTGATAATTACCACATCCAAAGGCTTCTGCGACTGTCCTATAAAGACTGTTGTTGTCACCGTAGGCTTTGTATTTGTTCTCGAGCAATTTCCTGGGCACACCATGATATTGATACTGTTGACTTTATTTTGCTTGATTGTTGTCATGTCTCACACAGCTCCACAAGAAATCCCTGTGGCGCCGCTTGCTAACCAGCAGTTAGCTAAATGACTGCTTTCTTTGTGTTTTTGGAGCTTGTTACCATAAACCTGGCTGTGGGAGACTTTTGTCACCAGAAATACATTTTCAGGTTTAAGCCTCATTCATTACACAACAACTGAGAGAATACACAAAGTGTTCTCCAAACAGCATTGCTCACGCAACTCTGTTGAGCGTGGCTCAGTCGTTTCTTCCATTTTGCTTTATTGAGGAGAACAGCAGCAGCACGATCTGCTGAGGGCAACTCAAACTGGACATGTTTGATAAGACATTCTGTTCCAAATAATGTGAATTTTAAATTCAAACACATCTCTGCACTGGCTGTTTTTCTGACGCAACGCTGCATTAAATGATTGGTGGGAATTAAACTCCCAGGGTCTGTTTGTCCACGAGTATGTCAGTCCGTCTAAAAGGATAAGATCATCATCTGAAGTGAGTCGACGGGTTCCATACTGATGTGTGGCTTAGTTACTGTAGTTCACACAATGTCAGTCTGGATTAGAGCAATCACTGCTCAACATCCCCCAATCCTGCTTTGAAGCCCTCTTGCACTGCGTCCTGCCGGTGCTTTAGCTCACATTTAGCACGTCCCATTGCATTAGTCTCACTATGTCCCTTACCTTGTGGCTCAGCTCGAGATGCTGCCGCCCAGCCATTTCACATTTCACCGTCGCTTCTTTGATATTTGTTCATCCCAATCAGCCGCTCGCTTTGTGTGCATCCCTGTGTGTCAGAGTGCAAGAGTTAATTGGATGTGATGTGATTTATCAGTGCTCACAGCTGTGATCAGTCAATTCATTTAAGGAGTTCAAGGTGTTGCTAATGCTTGAGTTGATGCACGTATGAAGACAATATACAACCTGACAAGGCAAATAAGTCGTCAAGTATACATGGATGTGCCATTTCACTACCAACACAAAAATGCTCTAATGAGTCTATATGAAGAGTTTCAAGCAATACAAATTTTTATTTTTTTAATTCCTTTTTTGATTTATGCTTTTTGTGCAGGAATCCTTTACTATATTAAAGTGACATAGACCTTCTGACTTGCTGTGAGCTAAATGTTGGAAGGACAATGCAAGTCTTTTTGTGTATCTTTTTAAGCCACGTTTCCACCACCCATGAAGTGCAGGGAAAGAACGGAGCGGTATGGAGCAGTAAGGCAAAGTGTAACCAGAGCCAAATCTGGTACGTGTTTCCTCCGCAGAAAGTATGGGTAGAACATGGGTGGGGTTTAGAGCTCCACAGATATGTGACATTGTAACAGCAATCTCAGCCTGGGCGGCAGATCTGGATCTTATGAATCCTCTGTTGTTGTTTACATCCTCTGCTTTGCACGACTTGTTTTTTGTCTCCCCACATCTGAGCGCACTCCGGCGGCTAGCAGGTCAGCTCTATTACCGCGCTGCAACTCCCGTGTTGGTTCCGAGAGAGCAAACGCCGGCAGGTGTTGCTTCACATTGCACCGGTGCTCCATTGCACAGCGGCCGGCGCAATAGAGCACCGGCTAGCGGCGCAACAAGCGGTCTGCTCCCGATTCCTGGTCTCCGTTCCTGCCTCGCATCTACTCTTTCAGGACCAACATGAACGTTGCGCAGCCAAAACACAAAAAACAGCCAGTGCAAAGCTGAATATGGTAACAGCTGAGCATTCATACAGCCGGCATATTAAAATATTGAGGGCGTGTAGTAAATCACTGACCAATCAGCAGACGGCTCCTCAAAATCAGACTGGTTCTATGGTCCAGAGTACCCTGATGGAACAGTAATGGAAAAGTGACAGCCTTTGGAGCAGTTGTTTCCAGAACATCCAAAATTCTTGCATTGGAAACCCAAACCTTAAGGACTATAACACTCCATTCCCGGATTTTTTGTGCGGTTGGAACGGAGCTTTATTCCCTTGGCCACATACCACTCCATTTTATCTTGAGAGGATGAATTGGTAATGTAACAACCTATTAACACAAACTTTTGACCAACTCCAAATGTTTTTCTGCATTTTAGTGCAAATGTGTAAGAATATTATAAAAAGTTGATATTTAATTAAATTCATTTGACAAAATCACCTTGAAGTTCACCAGTGAAAAGAAGTAGACCTTCAATATATAATAAAGGGAAATGCCACAAAACAAAGTCCTCCATTTACTTGGCTTTGCATATTTGCTCTTGAACTGCTGGTTGGGATCCTGAATCTACTTCACATTAAGGAAGTGAGCTTCACTACTGCATCACTGGTCTCTCTGCTCAGGTGTTATGCTACATATGTCCATAACTCCTACTTGGAAACCAAAATCCATGGTACATAAATTGCCAACAGCAGTTACATTTATTGTGAAATGCTGGTCAGTTTTCTTGTCATTTTTAGTATTTACAAAGTCTTTCTGCCGGCTGCAACAGATCATCCCCTGGGTGGGTTTGGCCCTCGGGCCATATGTTTGACTCTCCATGGTAAAGTATAGTGTTTTTGCTGAAAACAGAGACATTACAGTTACTTTCTAAAATGTTTTTCCCCAAACTTTTGGCTCAAGACCAAAGCCATGATTAAGGCCTGTGTTTTCCCTTTTCAATGGATACAAAAGTTGGGCGATCTGCTGCTGGCTGGAGAGAAACAGTCTAACTTCTTCTAAACACCTCAGTTTCCCTCCAAATTTCTGGCCTCTGACGTCTCATTACTTTGGATTAACTAGTCGTAAGTGCCACCTCTGACAGCACTGTGGGCGCTACAGGTGATGGCCTGAGGGTTTATTCATACCCTGTGGCACTTTCCTATCTTGCCCTGGCAAGTCACTGAAGGATGGAGAGAAGCAAACTGATGAGTTTTACTGGATGCAACAGCCTCACACCTGATTTGCTTTTGACCTCGAAACATCTTGTTTGGACCGGATGTGTTTTTCTTATGTTGTGCTTTTCTTTTTCTTTTTCTTTGGCCCTTGTATCAAGTCCTTAATGCAATTGAAAGGCTTCTTTTTTTGTCTAATCTCTTCTTAACATTTTGTTTGGCCACAGTGTAACATGCAGTGTAGAAGTGTAGTCTCAAATGACATTTGGCTGAATACAGATTAAAGAGGGAAAAGGCATTACCTTGAAGTCATTGATCAACTTAATCCTCTGTGTAATTTTTCTGTTTTTGCTTTGAAACCATGATAAAAGAACGTCTTACAAGAACAATAAATCATGTCTTGTGATCACTTGTTTTTTAAGTTTTCCTTCATTTGTCTTTTTTTGAGGGACACATTTTTCTCTTATTTTTCAATATAATAACCTTTTTGCACAGCCACTGTGTACTCTTTACTCTCTATCAAGCTTTTCCTTCAATCCTTCTCTTTGCAAGTGACCATATTTGGCAACTTCCAAATTTGTTAATGTTGCTTAAACTTCCTGAGTAAAATGAGTAGTACAATAATAAATGAAGACAACCACGAAATGGATAAATACTTGTGATTGATATTGAGATGTGCATAATTTGTGAATTTTATAAAGTTATGACAAGGCTCAACAGTTCTGCCTCATCCTTTTCATAATAGAATGAAGACTGTTGTGTCTTGGCCTTTTGCTTTGGAAGAATGCTTTCAGTCAGTGCTCCCGATTGAGGCTTTGAATTGTGAAAACATGGGATTTTTCGAGCTTAAAATAGCCTCCAATAACACCCTGAAATAGAACTGATTTCATTGTCTTTCAGTGAGGGTCATATAAAGGGTTAACATTCAACTATAGCAAACGTATGACATTAGGCAAATGCTGTCATAGATGGATGTTTTCACTCTTTGATCAGATATGTATAGACAAACAAGATACAAGCGACGTACCCTATTAATATTAAAATATTCAAAACATTGATTTTAATCAATATTTGTCAGTGAACTATGGGTCAAATGGGTTCTGGTAATATATATTCAAAAATGTAAATATTGACATAGATTTATGACAGGAGGGTTTGTTAAAAACCAATAAGATGATATTTAGCATTTGACATTTGCAATGCAAGAAAAAAAAAATCTCAATAAATGCTATTGCTGGTGTGTATTTGCTATAAGGAATAATACATCACTCCAGTGTTTTGAGCTTTTTTATGGCCTCAAGTGGCCAAATAGACTGATTTATGCAAATATAATGGGGCTCTCGCTCGATTGTATGCATCAAAGTCAACTCATTAGACAGAAGCAGTGCTATATGGCTGTGCAATGTCGTTGGTGTCATGGGTGTTTTGTCAAATATAACTAATTATTCAGGTGACAACACTTGCATCTGACAAACTAAGGATGTAAGAGTGTGAAAAAGACAAGCATTAATTACTAATTTGGAAAAGTTGGAAGAGCACTGATTTAATTAGAAGCAACACTTCATCAGAATCAAGGCTGTTGTTGCATAATGACATTTATACATATTCTGGGACAAAGCAGGACTCGGTCCACAGTGTAGTGGAGTGTGTGACAGGGCGCATGGCTCCAGCAGCATCAGTCAGTGGTAATTAGGCTGGTAGGTGGATACATTTCGATATGTCCAGTGAAAGATGACCTCCTCCCCCCCACCCCTCTATAATCTGTCCTTTGCACTGCCCATTATGGCTCAGCCCCCATCCGCTGTGCTGAAAGTCATCATATTTCTCTTGGCGGTCCAGAGGAGCCAGGTGCCTCGGGCTTGCTGACACCAGTCGTGTCTCCGGTGAATGAAGTCACCTCAACACGGAGCAGAAGTTTCCTCCTCTCGGGTTGAATAGGACTGGAGGGAGCACTGCTTAGTTCCCCTTGTTTAAAGATAAGATAAGGCTAACGACTGTAATAGCTCCTCAGGGAAATAGATACTCGGGATAATAGAGATCCACTCCAAGCATCAGTCCAGGTATATTGGACAGAGCAGAGGTTCTGGGCTGGGGAAAAGAAGCTCTGCTTTGCATTTCAAGTCACACTAATGACTGCAGTCTATCAACAGTTATCCGGCACGGACAGGAAAAGTGTCACCCAACTCCTTTTTGATTTTACTTTCTTCGCATTGTTCATCACTCTTTGTTAAAAAAAATGTTTTGCTCAATGAAGGAAAAGGAAGAAATCTAAGATAGATGACAAAACTTGATTTTGAAGGTGTGTAAGTTTTCTTTTTCTCTCTCTCCCAAACTTTGGAGCTCTTTTTATTTTTTTCTTTCATGAATTTTTCATGGAGAACAAGGTTCATTCAGCAAAGTCAAATCCTCCCCAACAGTTTTTTGCGGAGACTCTCAGGGACACAAGTTAAAATTCAAGATGAAAGTCTATCTATTCAAATGCCAAAGGGCTCCGAGGTAAAGGAAATTTGAAGCTCTTGTTCTGGTGACTTTTGACTGATGAGCACTGATTGTCAGCCCCCTGCCTTCATTACAGTTTAACGGCACCATGAGACTCCCGCTGAGTCACACTGGGCTTTTGCTGGCTTTTTTCTGACTGTTGATAAAAATGAGTAGGCTGAATAGCTTCAAATAACACCATTAGAAATCATCGCTCACACCCTCCTCCTAATGTTATTCTAAAGGGCACCAGCCACCACAATAATATTTTCCACGCTATTATATCAAATGATTCAAAGGCAGGCGGTATGGGTAATAATCAGCAACATGGCTATTACAGCAATTTGAGGTTTCCCGTCAATTACAAAATGCACAAACCACCAGTAATCTGAACTTGATTACGATCATTTTCATTGCAATCACATCTGTAAACAGAAGCAGTCCATTATAGCACTAAACATTAGAGGAAAGGAGTAGAGAAAAACTGTTTTTTTGAATTATGTTTCCCCCCCCCCACTAAGTAGCTCTTAGCCAGTTGCCACTCATCCCTTCTGTACATGTTTTTTCTTTTTTTTTTACTGCGTGGTCAAACTCTGTCTTAAAGCTTGAATGTATTTTTCTACTTTTAACCAATATAAATATTCATATTATTTATATATATATATATATATATATATATATATATATATATATATATATATATATATATATATATATATAAAATATAATTTGCTTTTATGATGCTTGTGTGCTTTGTTAATGAAAAGAAATGCAATGGTTGACAAATTATACAGTATATACATAAACACGGCCGGCACGGGAATCTGGCAAGAATACTTGGATTGACATGAATCAGGCCATTATTTAAATTATACACAGAACTGAATGTAACATTATGCAGAATAAAAGAGAGGACAGTCTTCACATGTTTTACGTTAGGATAAATAAAGGACTTGGTATTCGTTGGCTCTGTAGCATAAAATGAGAGGATTAAATGCACATTTTACAAACCAAAACTTTATTACTCTTGGACATTGATACAGGCAAACAATTCTGAAAGTACTTTTTCAGAGTATAGCTAACTTAAGGTCACTGCCGTCTTTCTTGTCATAAATTCAGATTCGATTTAAAAAGTGGATAAAAGTACTGACCTTTCAATTATATAAATATCTAGAAAGACAGTACAGTCACAACAAAGAGTGTCAGGAACTTCACAACAGTTATATAATCACTCTTTACTAAAAGGAAAACATAAAATTAGGAATAATACAAACAATAAAACATATTTTGATCAAAAGAAAGTTAAGTAACAACTAACTAGATCATACCAAAACCTGGGAATGAACAAAACTCATTATTATACAATCCCAGTTTTTATGTAAACTTTCATTGTTTTTATTGTTGGTGAACATGCCTATTTGAAGGATTTGACTACATCTTGTTTACATGTATTGCCCAAGATGAGTTGTTATAATGAATTCACCAAACACATATTCCCTTACCTTTAATTTAAGCTTTATTTAGGTCCATTTAACCTCCTTCCCCTCCTTCTCTTGCTCACGCTTACAAGTTATAACATTTAAATCTCACCCGCAATCCAAAACCTTTTGAATAATTAAATATAGAAACCTTTTCTTTCTACCCCCATCCATCTGAGTTTATTTCAGGACATTGCCACTCTCTCCAGGTGATAGAGATCGCAGGTCTAAAATCAAAATCTCTCTTAAATACAGTCACTGGGTTTTGACCTTGTCCTTTGCATGATGCTCAAACTGTAAAATAGCTTCATTCACTTTTAGTGGCCATTGAAGTGAGGACGCTTGCCAGAGTGTTGCACCAGAGGCAACAAGTGGCGTCATGGGACACACTTGCTGTGCCATTCTTCATGAATGGTTTGCTTCAGCCATCCATCCATTGTGATCTCATGTGGATGCGCTGTGAGATTTCTGTGTTTGTGTGTTCTCTGCTTTCCAACCTTTAATGTCGGCATAGATTTGAAAATGTCTCTTAATATGAGCTTGCACAATAGAAAAGACCCCCAATGTAAGTCGCTCCTCTCAACTTCTTGGATAAACATTTTTTAAAACATTGAAGCAGGATCCTATTGACCTTCATTTCCTTTTCCTTATTTTCTTTCTAATGACTCTTCCATTAACGGTGTGTGCGTGTGCGTGTGCGTGTGTGTGGTCTCACAACAACAAATCTGGGTTACTGTGTTCCCAATTTGGATATCCAGGCTGCTCACTGTAGAGTGAATGTCAGTGCTCTGCGTCACACGCTCTCTCACTCGCTCTGACTCTCTGGCATTTTATCTCTGCAGTCAAAGTTGTATGACGAACATTGTTACAGTAAAATGTTATGAATGATGATTGAATCCTGGCAAATACTGAGGCTGGATCAAGATAAAACTATTTAAATGTGACACCAAAGTATCGTCCAATAGACGTCACCCTGTCCTCAATAAAGCATGTATTTTTAATCCTTGCCTCTATTTGGTCACTCTTGCTCCTTCCACTCTTCAAATTGTCTTTGGCATCTATGCAATCCAAAGAGGTACTGCGATACAAGTAGGAGTTGCCAAAAAGAGAGCATGGACCTGAGGCTGAGTACAATTTAAGGATGAGTGGGCAGCAACATAAAGGCCAAGGAATGGAAGTGTAGTCTATAACTTGTAATTATGTGTTTCTGTCTCTCTCGCTCTCCAAATCAATAACCCTCGTACCCTCTCCGTCTTTTTATTTTAGAAATGCCTACTTTCAGCTATTTCAAAAGAGCGTTTTGCATCCGTCACGGTGTAAGCGCAAAGCCTTACAGTGAAATACATTGAACTGTGACATTACCATAATAACTTTGGGGATAAATAATGTCCAGAAACAAACACAACCTTAACTGCGAAAGCTGGCAGGCGTTATTGATGTCTCGGGCTGGACACTGCGTACTCAATCAATCCCTTCTCTGGCTTCTCTGGTTCAGTTTTAAATTATCCTCCTAGACATGCTGTGTCATGGTGATTTCTTGGATGAAAATGTATAACCTGAAGAAGAAAGATGTTCTTTACTGCTCTGTTATCACTCTCAGGATAATGACTGATGAATCCTGAACAACACAAGCTTTGTGCAACTGACGACATATCAAGTTTTATTTATTTATTTATTTATTTTTTCAATCTTCACCAACCAGCAAAGCACATCTCAAACATTTACACCATCCTCCTCCCCAATCTCCTTCAGACTGCTGAACTGGAAATAATGAGTGACGGAAATGAGTGAAAAAGAAATTCATCTACAATGCACCTACACCTGATGCCATGACACCACATGCAGCTGCTGCTTCAACAAATACTGATTCTAACAGGCTCCAATGAATTCTCATTCTTGGCTGCATTGTTCAGACTCTTCCACTGTTCATCACATACTAGTTTTCCTGTTCTACAGGTTGACTGCTCTCACTTTGGAGTGCGTATCTCTACTCATTGTTTGTTTTGCGATCAGTTTCAACAAGGGTTAACCAAATCCTACCTGATTCGTCTGGAGCCAAAAAGCTAAAACCCTTTGTTTTGTTTCCTTCGGGTTGACACAGTCTGACTATTGTGACTAGTCTGGTAGAATCTCAAAATGAGGACTAGAATGTCTTTGGCGCTCCACTTAATCGCTTTCTCTCTAATGTGGACCAATGTGGAGAAATGACTTTTACGGCTTCATCATTATAATGCCCTCCTATAATGTACAAAACATTACTAAACTTCTGCAGCACAAGACAAAGCTCCTCTTTCCTCAATCGATTCCAAAAATGAAGACTCTGCAAGAAAATATCGGGTTTTTTTCTGTGCCATTTGTGAAAATCAGCCCAGGCCTGGGGTGCACAGACATTCGTCCCATAAAATACTTGATAAAAGCCTCTAAGTGGGACTGGGCTGGACTGATTGCATATGCAACACCAGTAATGGTGAATTTACTTGGCCCACAGGGGAGTGATGCTCCCCGTCTGTGTACTGCTTTGATCACCACAAGACACCAGCAGCATTGGGTATGTTCCCTACCTTTAAGTCACCCTATGCCACAGGAATATATTAACATATATTCCCCTTTAAAAGAGCTGTTGTCTTCAACTGCATGGCTGTCGCTCAACAATGTCTTGAGACAAATTTCTCTCCTTTGGTTGTGTGTAAATCCCGACTATTGCATGAAAGCTGATGTTTTCAGCTTTTGACATCATTGTAGCATACTGTCACATGGGCATTGTGGTGATATGACAACTCATAGATGCTCAGTGAGTAATCGAAACCTTGCATTGTTTGACAGGCTTTTTAAAAAGAAATATTGCATGGACTATTCATCAAACTACCTGCAAGTGAGCATCACTTGGCTTGCGTTCCCATGAAAAAGGTCTCCATAAAGATGCCCTCATTTCCCACCGACTTGACACTCACAAAAGGAGCACACACATCGGCAAGACATGTGGTTATTAATAATTCACATACTGTATGTGTGACTGTATTCATCCCTACAGTATTTTGTGCTCATAAATATGTAAAATACAAAGCATAAATTCCTCTGAATGTGTGACCTTAAGGAACGCCAAGTTTGATATGCTTATTTTGTATGGGAAGAGGTGTTGGTTGGCCTACAGGGGAATTGACTTAATATTCCTCACGGTTTGTTTATTTAAAGTCTGGTTTTGTTAAAATGTTCAAAATATTTGCAAATCCTTGCTTCTTTTTTCTTTTTTTTTTTTTTTTTGAAGTTGTGAGTATATTCCAGAGAAGTTAAGAGTTCTTTGACTTCTGTGCTAATGAGTCCTTTCGCAAGAGAAAATATGTCAGTAACGTTGACAATAAAGAGAGCCTCAAGGAGTTGGAGGTGATTTACCTGGTAGTATTTCATGTGCCTTAAAAATGGCGGCCTATGATGATCTGATATATTTCGCAGGGTTTCATCATATCGTCAGGAGCTATGTTATTGTGAATGTGTCTGATATAATAATTTTCAAAATATTTGTCACTTCTACCACTGTGCCAAAATATTTTGATGCTCACATGCCACAATAATATTGTTGAAAAGTCAATATTTTGAGTGCCTTAAAGTGAGAAAACTCAATAGCAAATTGGACATATCGAGGGTTTAACCAAATGCCTCTCTTTAGTGATGACATCGCCCCTGCTGGGAGACCATCATGCCCACGCTGAGGAGACCTAAAAAAAAAAATTCACTGCCACACAGCTCACTGCATTTGCACTTGAGGACATTGCTGATTCATGCAATTATGGCTTGGATGAGGAAAGTCGATAAGTTTCCCGGTGGAGACGTGCCGAGATGGCTAAGGTCACACCTGTAATCATGAGGGAGCAGCACAGTCCATTGACACAATGATGAGACTCCACAGACAGTCAGGCGGGACTGAGATGGGACCTGATTGCTCCTTATTGGAAGATGGAGTCGGGGCGTTGTGAATGCTGCTGTCACACAGATGGAGATCTGCACCACTAGTCTCATGTTTGCTCAGGTCAGGTCTTGACACCAGCAGGTCTTGTCTGGGTGGGTTCAGATGCATAAAGGCCGCAAGAAACTCTCCACAGATATAGGCGGTCGTCTAGCTGAGGTCTATCTTCTCTGGAAATTGAAAATGAATAAATAAAGCAACAGCAATTAAAAAAAAAAAAAAACTTGCATAAATAGCATGAAAACAGTATTATTTAATAGTAAAGCAATAAAACTGTGTTGGACAAAGAAACACCACAATATAGTGAAAAAAGAAAAGCTTTGATATGATTCTGTGTGAAAATAGTCCTCCAGACAGCAAGAGTTCAAATCACATTTAATGTAAAGCTGGTTTTGTATGGAAAAAAAGAAGAAAGAAAAAAAAGAAAAAGAGAAAAGACCTGCAGACCTGGTCACCAGCTTATTTCAGAGTTATTAAATTCCACGATAGACCTGCATGAAATACATGGACTTGAATAAATGTGCTTCACAACACTGAATTTATTTCCTTTTTTAAAAAATTATTTCAGAAAAGCGCTGCGATCCTGAGAACAATCCAGTGGTTTTACATATAAATTTCAAAAATATTTTGACTGTGTTGTTTTGATTTATATGTTGTGTTGATGATTAATTTGCTTTCATTTCTACTTTTAGCTAAAGATGTGTTAGTGTGAATATGCATTGGGTTACAAAGGACTTCCATACATCTGTTGATGTTAAAATGTATATGACAAGACATTTGCTACAGTCATATTATGGGGTTGTACTTTATCTGGGTGTTCAGATTTTTTTCCAGTTCAAAAACATATGTTCATGTTGAGCCCATCCCCATGACAGGCTGGCAAACTGTACAGGGGTTATTCTGCCTTCACTCAGGCCCCTGCAAATTTAAATTGGCCAATTTGCCAATTTTAATTTCTGAACAAGTAAAACCGAAATTGATGCGGCTTTGGCTCACGTTGGTTCCGTTTCATTTGTTTTGTCAGTTTATTAATAAGCACTGCTCCTTTCAGATATATTAATAGATTACATCAAATAATATGACTGAAAGTTAACATATAAAGATGTTAAATGTGAATTGTTTTATATGCAATATAAAAAAAGACAAATATGCAGCAAGCTATTTTCAGATGTATTGCCATCTTAAAAGGTGTATCAATGTCCAAAACGTTTTAAGCATATTGAACAATTCATAAGAAATTACATAATTCTTGAGCATCACTTGTTTCATGCCGAATAGGGAAGCTTGTTAAAGCCTCTATGTCTCAGCAACAAAGGAAGATACAAGCTTTAGTTGAATGTACATATAAAACATGGAGTGACTCAAAGATGATCAGCAGGAAGTGTATTTTTGAAATCTAATCAATTAGTATGAACTCACCCTGATAAATTTGCTTGCTCGCATCGTGTCAATTTGAAATTGTGCATTTTCGACACATAAAGAACTGTCCCCCAGCTGGGTGATGATGAGAGTTGTTACTGTTATGACCTGAAAACAGCTTGTTGTAACTACATGCTGGATGCACTTTACAGAAGCAGGAATGTGATGGGACGTCACATCAGGGAGTGGTGTGTGAGCAGTTACCTGCTCCTCTGTGGCCTCTCATGTATATGATTCATTAGATGGCGCCCAGGATTTCACCAGGCTTGTCTGTCGACACTGCTACAATTACTCTTAACAAGCGCTCACTCGAAGGCCATTATGCGAAACCCCCCCCCCCCCCCAACTCGCTGTCATTTGGAGAGGAGGAACATCCTTTTCTTGTTCTTTCTCTTTTTCCTCACACTCGCATATGCTGAACCTGATGAGAGGAAAAATCACATATCTTACAGCACGACTTCCACTAATAATAATCCAAGCGCCATTCTTACTTTACCGGTTTTATGTTTCCTGCTGTGAACTAGCACACTGTCGTCAGCTCTTTTTCGTCACACTCGGAAGGAGATTTACGAACGGAGCGTGGTTAACTGCCAACACGTCCCGTGTTTGGGCTGTGGTGGAAGAAAGTACTCATAAACTCTTGTATCTTGCTAGAGTGTAAATGACAGTTATCATTGCAATGAAAAGACATTTGACTGCATTACTCTAATTACATTGTCAGATTAGACACACAGCTTATTTTTAAAAATTGCAAATGACTTGGGTTTTTATGTGCATATAAACTATAACTCACGTCATCAAGTCAGTAAAAACACTGTTATTTATTTTCTCCTCTTGTGTTGCAGACAGTGCAGAGCTTCATTAAGTTAAAGCGTCTGCATATTTGTCTTAGTAGAAAATTCGGTGCCGGAGGAGAGAGGAACCCTTCATGGAATGGGACTCAATAATGGTGGACTGGTTCCACTTATAAGCTTGTTAGTCAGTTTTTTGTGTGCGTGTTCATGTGTCAGCTCAACATTTTGAGCATCAAAGTCCCGCAGTAACTGCCATGCAGATGACAGATATTGCAGGCACTAGGTGTTTTGTCATGCCAGTGAGTTTGCCATGTTATTATTGGCAGGGAAGTCTAATGAAGGATTGCTAGAAGCATGTTCTCTCTCATAATGATCCCTCTCAAAGTCATTGCAGCACTTATTTAAGAAAAGAGTTGTTTATGCCAACGCAAATCAAAGTGATTCCTAAGTAAACCACAACAGGTGTAAGATGTTCACGGGAATAAATTATTATTGTCATTATTGTTTTTTAATTGGCCCTTATTTATGACAGTTGAAGCAACGCATTTGTCAGCCAATCAGACTCTGCTGTGGGGTGTGCACCTAACAAACAGCAGTGAAAATTGGTTGCATTTACTTCATGTATATCTCCCCTGTTTGTCATTTTTCCTTATCAAGATGCGATCATATTGCATGTCTGTTCAGCACCTATGCAAAGCCTTTAGCTATCATTTTAAACTGTACGGAGCAGAAGCTATGCTCGGTTTAACTGCCTGAGACTAACAAGCATATTTGAGGTGCTGTTGTTTCACTTGGAAGGCGGTCCTCTTTTGATCTGAGCAATAATCTGTCTCTCAGAGTCTGGGAGCTATTTACAGAGGAGATTTATTTCACTGATTCGTGGTGTACAATGAGGCAGCTGCCTCTGCCAACTCAGGTAGAGAAAGGATGTCTCAGACAGTGGTTCAATGAATCTGTACTAGATCTTCTCAAACACATTGAGGGGGGGAAACAAAATCAAATAGTCCACTGAGTGTCCTCTATGTTGGTAGATGTGTGCAATCCTTGTTTCACTGAATTAAGGTGGGGGGGAAATGCCCATTTATGAGCATATCCAATGCTCTTGGTTGTCAGTGTTGCGGTAAAAGATACCACGAGGGGACACTTTGGTCCATTTTCTATCAACAGTGGACACAGCAGTGTTTTCATCTGCTCCGGTGTGACTAGAAATAAAATAAAATGAGCGTTGAGTGGAATTTTCCATTGGATTTGTCTTTGCTTTTTATCTTTCTTCTCCAAAGTGAATTACAACATCCCTGAGCTGTGTCTGCCAGGCCTTGAGAGATTCCCGGGCAGGAACAGTAGAGGTCAAGGTGTGAGAGCAATGCCATAAGCACGACTTGAAATTCTGCCAGTGCCTCTTTTCCCATAGGCTTGCTTTCACTTCTCCACTTTCTTTCTTTCTTTCTTTCTTGCTCTCTCGCTCTCTCTCGCTCTCTCTCACTGTCACACACACACACACACATCTCTCTCCTGCGTACCGTCCCTTTTCTGTCTGTCTCTCACACATTCCCATTTCTCATTAACACGTCTTTCAACTTTTCCCCCCTCTTCTGGCTCTCCTCGGCTCTCTGTATAGGAGTCGGTAGGAATTGGAGCGACTCACATCTGTTTCTTCTATGATACATCTCTTGTTGAGCTCCTGATTCACAGTCCGAGTGCATAAAAGTCATTCATGTTTTTTTGTTTTGATAGAAATTTCCCTGGAGATCACAATCAATGTGTTTTTGAATCAGGATTTCACCAATGCAATACAACAATATTAGTTAAAAGTTGCAGCTTTGGCCATTTTGA
This sequence comes from Blennius ocellaris, assembly GCF_963422515.1. Classification (NCBI taxonomy): domain Eukaryota; kingdom Metazoa; phylum Chordata; class Actinopteri; order Blenniiformes; family Blenniidae; genus Blennius; species Blennius ocellaris. The sequence continues at coordinate 18,944,112 of NC_137657.1, read as the reverse complement.
AAATATTTACTAAGCTGTCTTCTGATAAATAACTGTGAAATGGTTGTTTCTAAACGCCCTAACCCTCAGCTTAACCCTCACCATTTTCTTCTCTTGTTCTTTGTCTCTTTCTCCCTCGCTATTCCTTTAAGTTTTTTTTATTATACGCCCATGTATTTTTATATCAGTGTCTGCAAGTCATTAGCATTTATTCAACAATAGTTAGTTTGAACAGTATAAATTGAGTTGGTTTAAATATTGATTTTGCAAACTGTTTGAAAATTATGCAGTGTCACACAATCTTCAAGAGTCTTATCGTTGACAGAGGGGTTTTATTGCGTTTTTTCACCAAATACAGTCAGCTGTGATGACAGTTGTTTGAAGACTTTTGGCCCAAACCCCATGGAATTTGAATAAAGTCAGTGTTGTTTAGAAGGGACTGTTGGCTTGGGGACTATCTATATCTTTTATTGTATAGTTGCACTCTGTGGGGAGAGGGTCATAAGTTTTCGCAGGACAGGTCAGGCCCCAGGAAGAACCAAATATAGTATAGCTTTCAATCTTTAGTTTGTGTAAAGGTCTGTGCCAGCCAAGTCAAGACAAACTTCCTCATAAATCTTATCACACCTTACTGGTCAGGTACTGCAGCCAGTTAAATATCTTGCTTGCAGAGGTATTGCCCTTTGTTTTCTATAATTGCTTTTCAACTTCAAATTTGTAATGGTGGAAGTTTATTTACTTTGTTGACTGCTGCTGGAAGGGGCAGTATATTCTGTATGAAATCAGAATATACTGCAGCTTTAACACAAAAAGAGCCAACGTGACAGAGAATATCAGCAGGTTTTGCTGAGATGGTCAAACTACTGTACAAACCTCCCGCATTCTCTTTGATAAAAGTTGACGATATATTCTCCAAAGTCTGATTGGCGGAAACGTGTTCCAACTGGTCGGTGCAACCACTCTTAAACACTTCTAAAGATTTCTACAGGTACAGAATTGGGCTTCAGACTGTGGAGATATTCAGGTGTTGTCTTGAGAAGTCAACCACCTGATTTTCAGCATCTCAAAACCTAGAGTCCACCGATGTTGCCAAAAAGTTGTTGGCAGTTGTGGAAAACATTTTCAAAATTTTTCATGGATGCAACTTAAATACACAGTTCTGCTCCTCAACCCACAAACACGTCATTTAAAAGCGGAGCACAATTTAAAAGAGAAATAAACAGGCTTTGCAATAGTGTTGGATTTACTGCTAAGAAATAGGAACAATTAATTGTATTAACTACATAGTTTAGAAAATCTGTGGTTATTGTCTGCGTTGATTCCCCCAAGGACATCCTGGATTACATGTTGGGAAAGACATTTCATTTTCACTCCTTTCCTCCCCCCCAAAAATCTTTCAACAAAAATAATCCCAGTAAAGAATCTGACACATTTTACTCTTTCCCATTAATTTTCATGACACTGTGTACAAAGAAGAATGACGATTTGAAACTCCAGTACAGGAAATAACCAGCACTCGTCATGAAGGACATTAATATTTTTTCCATTTGCACTCAACTATTTAACACAAACTTGACAGAATTACTCTGGGAAACCAAAGCCATTTAATTGTCTCCTGCATCCTTGTTCATACCATGTTCTGCTCTAAGCTATTACATCCAATTTCCAACCTGATGATTATTATGTAGAAGAGACTAATAGAATAATGGTGAAAGAATGGGAGAGTGCAGAGGTAATTAGGAAGCAGTGGGTCATCTCGTTTGCCCAGAGGACGATGCAGAGGGAATTACCTGGTCCACAGACAGAGGAGACATGAAGAGGAGGAAAGAAGCCAGGGAGAACATGATATTAATGTGGGGGAATTAAAAGAAGAGAAGTCAGAGAGGAACAGAAAGAGTGAGACTCCAAAGCAGGAGTAGAGTGGAGACTGAGAAAAGAGAGGAAAAGGGACATGAGAGAGGGAAGAGAAAAATGAGACTTGTTTCATTTTGAAATGATGGAATGTGTTCCTCGCCCCATAGGTCTGTTCAATAAGCTGCCTTCTGTTGTCGAGCTCTGGGAGAGGCGGGGAGGGGGGGAGAACGAAAAAAGAGAAGGAAACAGAGGTGTGTGTTTGTGCGTGTGTGCATGCGCGTACACGCACGCGCGCGTGTTTGTGTACCCAGCTCATAATTCCATAAAGAGCATTAGTACACCCACTCTGCTGCCTTCAATGCTGTTCACTCATCCCACTGCATGGCTGATTACGATCAAAGACAGATTAACAGAAAGATCTCGGCAGTTACACAGACAGCAGAAGAAAAAAAACAACTTATATGCTAACGATGTTCTGTTGTTCAAGCCAAGGACTTCTCTTTTTTGTGTTTTAGCAATTAATAACTATTTTGGGTGAAACAGTGTCAGTGCCAGAGGGAAAAATGGGAGCATTCAGAGATGGATGCAAACCCTCTCGAGAAAGGTTTCGATCATTTCCATACTTGTATATTAACATTTATTTTTTTAAGTTTAAAGCCACCGTATAGAAGAATACATTTGATTTATGTACATTAATATATAAATACCATCATCAACCTCACAATGTATCTAATAGTTACAATCATGCAGTTGTTTTTTGTTTTGTCCCCTGACATCTTTTGTTTTTACCTTTCGAATACCGTATAATGCATTTGAATTAAATTTCACTCTTGGTGCCAAGAGAAAATTACTCACAAAACTCAAATATAACCTTCCTCTCATTAAACTAGAGCAGTGTCCTAAATTCACAAAATACCCTCAGTAAAGTAACCCAAGTTGCAGACTAAATGTGTTTACATTGGGACGTTGGAAGAGGAAAAAAAACAAAAAATGAACACAACACAATTCAGTGGTTGTGAAAGTGTGGGACCGGGTCACACACTGGAGTCAAGTTGCACACTGTAAACAGAGACCAACCAGATTTCAAATAAAATGTGTCCAACATGAGAAGATTTCTGATTTTCATGACCGAAGGATTTCATTAGCTATTAAAATGAGGTGGTTGGGCTGAGTGCATAATGTGGCTTAAAGATAATGAAGAAGGCTCATAGTCCCATACATAAAACTCCCTGCAATTGCCCAATTACCAGCCATCTTAAAAAATAAAGAGACTCCCCCTATTTGATAGAAATTAAAACTAATTGTGGGTAGTAGTGAACTGCTGCGGGAGCACACAAGAAAATTATCACATTTCATTTTGTTTTTTTGTTTAATTAGCCATGGCAGTTTCAATAGACTTATCTCTGTAAATTAATTTTACAATCTCCTATTAAGAGGAAGTTATGGAAAGCAAGTTGCTGATTTCTTGTGCAAACATTAAAAAAACTGTATACTATAAATATTTAGAGCCTGACCTATAAAAAGAGGTCCAAATGTGATATTGACAATGCACAGATAGATACGTGGATGTTGATTTACCACTGGAGCTGAGGACTGAAAAAAATAAATACCGTACAAAGATCACTGTTGAATGAAAATTGGTTTTACAAATATATACATATATTCTGCACCTCTTCAACCAAACACCAAATTATTTGAACTTTGCTTTGCGTCTTTGCTTTGAACTCACTTTTGTAGTTTGCCTTACTGTATTTGCATTCATGTATGTGTAATATCAAATGTGTGTTCCTGGTTATTAAAAATACAGGGTGGAGTTTATGGCATTAATTATTGTTCATGCAACGTTAATGTTTTGCTTGTTGAAGGTAATGTTTTTATTGTGTTTGAAAAGGAGGTATAATCCAATTCAGTCAATAACAGCTGCTAATAATATAGTGAGAGAAAGATCCTCAGTTCCAACTTTCGTTTGCAGATTTTATCCTTAAAAAAAAAATGTATTTCAAGATTTAGACATGCCTTTATCGCCCATATTGCACCCCCCCCCAAACTTTTTCCACTGACACATACTCCAATGTCCATCGCTCTCACGTAAACATTGTCTAAATTACACAAAAACCTCTTTGTAATACATCTTTTTTGTCCATGATGCACTCATAATGTTATTCTTAAATAACAATCTCCAAAACCGAAGCAAAATGAAAGTGCAACACACTTACATGCATTGGAGGTCTTAGTCAATCAGGCCTTTTTGTGTAGAAAACACAAACGGAGAATATGAGGGGAACATGAATATAAATATTTGAGTTGTAGGTCCTCTGCAAACCTGACAGTTAAGATTATGCATTAGAAAAAAAAAGAAGGAAAAAAACCCTACTCATGCAGTCATACAAGTAAAATTTGGCTGGAGCTGCTTCTTATCATACAGTATTTTCCAACAATGTAGCCTTTATTTCCATTTTTTTCTTTGTGCTTGAAATATAATAAGTACATAGCCAGACCTGAGTAATAGACCTGTTTCATCTCCTCTCAGACTTACAAAGCTTCTCTGCAACAAGTCCAGCGTCTTCTCTGTCTCTTTATTGTTGTTTCTTTATGCTTCCACCTCTCTCAGTTCTTCCCTTCAACCTGTCAATGTAAATTGTTGGCCACATCTGAGTCTCGTGCTACCCACGTTTTTTTTTCTTTCTTTCCCCCTCTTAAAAGAGAAATTTGATTCCCACTGTCACTAAATGAGGCCTCATGTGGGAACAGTTGAATTGCTGGGTTTATCTTTCTTTAATTGACCTAATTATGTAAAGTATCCAGTGGTGACTTGTGCTGTGAATTAGTGCTATCTAAACAACAATGAACCATGCAGATGAAGAGAAGAGATGGGTCACAGCTTGCCGTCGGTCTTCAATACGTTTTATACATGATTTGGACGTGAAATCTGGTCCACTGACCTTCAAGAAAGGTCTTTGCATGCCAACTCAGTCCAGTAGAGATGCGCCTAAATGTTCACACCTCATATGGATTATTTCTCAATCTCAAGGATGCATCCAATATGGGGTGCCTTTCTAGGACACACATGACGTGTTTTAATGGGAAGTTGTTCAAAGTGCTTCAAGGACAGAGTCTTTTGCTCAGATAATTCTCCTGGGTCTAACTATATCCACACACCCTGAAAATACCTATAATCCTATGTGAAAGTACAAGAGTGTGACTTTTTCCAGAATAATTTATTATTGAGAGTAGACATAACATACCTTAGATTTTTTTATTAATAAAACTAACCAAGTAAGTGTTGATGTCCTTACATATTTTATTCCATTTTGGCCTGTTTTGCTGGCATCCTTATATTTTATATGTCTTCACGTATCCTAACACGTCTTCTTTCAAGAGGTAGTAATAAATGTACATAAAAGAAAGAAGGAGTCACAATTTGTCATTAAAAAGAAGAGGAACAATGTAAACCCTTAAACTTTTCGATTATGTGTTTCTTAATTGGAAGGAAGAAAATAAATAGCCTGCATGATCTGACTTGAAAATAGCCACTGAGGTGGAATTTCACAAGTGCAGTCACAATTGTTGCCTTCTGGACAAGCTTTTCCTCTTCATTCTACCCTCATTTTCTCAACGGTGGAAGTGAAATGATAGTAGTTGGAAGAGATTTTCTCTGGGAGCTTTGCCAGAAACATGTGTCGTGTAAATTAGTGATACAAATTGGTGGAAGGATGTGATGTGATCCTGAATAGTTATCTCAAGCTTGATGTGAGCCCTGTGATTGATGACCTGTGTTTCAATATCAGCTGGTTCACGTTCCAGCTCCATGTGTTAACACGCTGAAAGGCGCAGGTGTAAACAATTAAAGTGAACAATGGCTGAGTACAATTCATCTGCTTCATTTTCACACTCCTTTTTTTGTGAAGGCTGGCTCATTGTTGGGCTGTTCAGGCTTATAGGACCACTTCAGCAGAGCAAAGCCATTGTTAATGCTGTGATTGACCCCACTCTTGTCCCTGTGTTGAATCCATTTTCAAATATTATTATAACAGAAATATGTGTTTCTTTCATGTAACTGCCTCAAAAATGTATGGTTCCACGCTGATTTTACTCATTTGATCTTTACTCATAAAATTTATGGCTATTGGTTTCCCTGCATTTTAAGGTCATCCAATGAAATGTATTGCACCTGTGGTCTCAGGATACATCTGATCTGGCCAGCACCAGATGCTGTACTAAATATATATCAGAGTTTTCTGAAATTTGCAAATACGCCTGTAAAAATGTATGTTCAAATATGGCTTCTTTTTTTTTTTTTTTACCCAGGAATGGCATATGGCTTCATTATTAATTATTAAATAGTATGGCCTAATCACCATACAACCTCCGAAATGTGAAAAGCTTGGGGATGAGCCATTTTAAAATTTGTGAGAAAATGTTGATACAGTTGCTAGTTAAAAACCTGGTGGCGGTGCTTTGTAATATGAAGAAAATAATGTGTTATTGGACATATTTAAATGTTCACACATTGATCGCACTGCAACACATTAGGTGTGTGTGTGTGTGTGTGTGTGTGTGTGTGTGTGTGTGTGTGTGTGTGTGTGTGTGTGTGTGTGTGTGTGTGTGTGTGTGTGTGTGTGTGTGTGTGTGTGTGTGTGTGTGTGTGTGTGTGTGTGTGTGTGTGTGTGTGTGTGTGTGTGCCTGATGACTGATTTACTTGTTAAATTAATCTAAAGTCACATCAGTTTGGTGGAGATAAAAATTTAGGGTCACCAATAAACTGCACATCAATGTCTTTGGACTGTGGGCGGAAACCAGAGTAGCCGGAGGAAACCCAATCACACGCGGGGAGAATGGCTGATGAGAAGACAAAAGAAGACCTTGATTTTCTTATTGTGCAGATGTGTCCTTCAGAAATACTGGGAATTAATTGTTAATTACCATTAAGAGCTACCATCATCAAAGCTGGTGTGTGTGGGTGTGACTCCCCTGCAAGTTAAAAATAAATAGGCTGGAAAGTAAAAATTGTGTTATTTAAAAAAAGTCTCCATAATGCATTTGCTGTGGGTCTGTCAGTCTCTTGACCAGATTACTGATGAAGGAAAGTTTGAATGTTCTTATTGTGCATGTGTGCCTGTTTTTATTTTTTCTCCCACAGTACAAAGACTGAGGTTATATCAGTGTATTGGTGCCAACTGATGCCAAAGCTCTGTTTTCTTATATTCCCGCTTAGTTTTTTTTCTGTGCTTATTGTTACAGATTCTTAAAAGAGCAGTAAATATAGCATCCAACCAGATGAAAATAAACTGTAAACGGGGACAATCAAGGTTCTTGTGGTGTCCTAGTATGCCCTCAAAGTATTTAATACACTTACTGCAGAAAGATAAACAGGACCAAAATACTCGACCAAAACACCTAATACCATTAATGGAGGTTTATATTTGTATATATTTGCAAAGTGAAGTAAAAATATAGAGAAAACATCAGTATGCTTCGACAAGAGCACTGGCCTTGTGTTAATCATACTGAGCTCCTCATTGGCTGGTACTCGAGGCCCTTAATGGAGTCGATGGATAAAAATCTCCCTCACTACGAAGGGAAGTGAACATCTAACTCTGCTAATCCAACACAGAAGCCAAGTGGGCAACTCAATGCTGTGATGACTTCTTATCTGAAAGACTGAGTCAACTCTAGGAATAATAACAACACTCCTTCACCAGACAATGAGGAACAGATGGATCTAAATTTCAAGAGTTTGTGTTTTGTTGTAAATATTGAAAACTAATTAGTGAATCAATCATTGCTGTCTCAAGTAGTGGGTACTGGGTGACAAGTCAGGAAATCCACTGTGAAAAAAGCAATTTGATTGCGAAATAAGTGATCAGTGCAAGGCAGAAGTAATGTGAAATACTGAAATTAGTATTGATGTGAAGTCACTTATAGGCTTTAATGACAAGAGGTGAGAGGATTTTTTTTTTAATGTATGAAAGCTAAAGCATGATTCTTGATTGATACATAAGTAGCACAAACTGTCTTTTCTGTAACATTCTGTTCTTGGTTAGGAGGGTTATTTTCTATCATTTGTTCAGTCAGTTTGACTAAAGCTCACTCCTGATCCTGCTTTCAGTTAGTCAGATACCCCGGTTAACCCAGCTGCATTAAAATTCCAGTCCACCGGTCCTGCATTATGTATTCTAACATTTAAGTAATTACAAGTGTACGCGCTTAAAATGGCAGCCCCAGCTGCTGGATCCATCATGCATTCACCCTTTGGCTGAGGTCACAGCTCCGCTCCGTAGACTATACCTATTTCTAACTGCACCTATTTCTCCTTTTGCCTGGGACCTGCACATCTCTCTCAACCCTGTTCTCCAATCTTGTCTCACTTCATCTCCACATGCATCGACAAATCTTCACAGACAACGAATTTGCCTGCTGCCGTTAAAGCAGCGGCTCTGACACCAGTCCTGGGGATACCTGACTGCAATCTTGTCTCCTGCGCAAACTGCGCAGACCAGCCTCCACCATGATTGTTTACAGAATATTACAGCAAGCTGCTCCAGTAACAGTCATCCAAAAATGGACTTCAGTGAGAAATGTTAGTGGGTTCACAGCATCACTGAAGAAAGTTTTTTCATGTCTGACTAATGACAGCTCAGCTTCAAGCCTCCCCCCGCCTTTTATTACCGAGCACAATGCTTTTCCTCCACCAATGTGTCCTAAATGGTTTTCATTCTGCCTCTGCAACTCATATTTACATTTTTGTTTGTAGCAGTATGAGTATGTGAATTTTTTTTTTTTTAAACAGTTTGTATGGCAGTGTAGTGTTTTTTTGCTTTACAGGGTACCTGGTTCAGGTCTGGGTGTTTGTAGGTCTTTTCTTGTGCTCTGGTTTTGCAGTAAAAGTGAGAGAAAGAATCTCTATTTGAATGGATCCAAAGTTTTCATTGTAGAGTTTCAAAGGTTGTGGTGATGAACAAAATGATTGAGAGTGGACTGGAGTTTTGTGTCACAAAACAAAATGTGCTCAAAATTTAAAACGCAGCATTATTTCCCTGTATTTTCAGCGAATTGTTACTTGTATGCACTCAGTGCTTTATCCTAGTATGTAAAAAGAAAATCCTTTGTACATATGCCCAGATGTTTTGCCACAGATACACTTTATTGAATGAACTCAAAGGGCTTGTGCATCTAAAGTACATTTACATCAGACTGGGATTTACTGCTTGAATTAGTTCAAGCGAAGCTGAGAATAAAACTCAAAAGAAATGAAAGACACATTTTCATATGATACGCAGGGACAATCATATAGACTGTGGAGGGACACATAAAAGAGGACCACTGTCTCGCTATGCACAGTGATTTAGTGTTTATTTACCTCTTGCAGTCCATGAGCAGTAAAAACAGGTTTGTGGAGTTTCATTCCATGCGAAGGCCTGTTTTTATTGTCACTTTGGCAGAAAAACAAAGATGGCAACAGGACTAACTTTGTCTGTGCATGTACAAGAAGAGAAAAGACTGTTTGGTACATTTCAGAACCAGCAGTATGGGTCTAAATGGTATTTACCGATATAGCATATTAAGGCTGTGTGAGCAGCCTTTACATAGCTCATCACATTCACACATCATTGGAGGCTGCAACCAACTGAGCCATGCCACCTCTTGTCTCCGTACAAACACAGTAAGGATGGAGGATTGGCTGTGTGCGTGTGTGTACGTGCGTGCGGTTGTGCGACGAACATGATATGCTGCATAATTGTGTATAGAAAGGAAAATGATACACTGTTTTTATGCAAAAGTACTCATACCCCTTTGCTCTGCTACTTCTAAAAAAAATCCAGTGCAACCAAATGCCTTCAGAAGCCATCTAATTAGTAAATAGAGTCCACCTGTGTGCAATCTCATCGCAGTATCAATCCAGCTGTGAAGGCCTCAGACGTTCATCAGAGAACATTGAGGAACAAACAGCATCATGGAGACCAAGGGACACACCAGACCGGGCAGGGATAAAAATGTGGAGAAGTTAGTGAAAAGAAGGGTAAGTTATAAAACAATGTCCCAAACTTTGAACATCTCAGGGCGCACTGTGCAATCCATCATCCAAAAACCATGTATCATTTTCCTTCCACTTCTCAATGATACAGGATGTTGTGTTGGCCTATCACATAAAGTCTCAGTAAAATACATTTACATTTGTGATTGTAATGTGATGACATATGTTCAAGGGATATGATTACTTTTGCAAGACGCTGTATATTTTCATTTGAAACCGTGGAAATTGATTCATGATGCTGCCGTGGATCACAAACTGTACGCGCACCTAACTTGATGCCTTCTTTCCACAACATCAAGTCCTCATCTGTGAAGTTTAAAACAAGTAACAAGCTACTTTCAAGAATTTAGAAAGAACACATTTGTTTGTTAATGTGGGAAATAAAAGTTAAATGAGCAATGAAAACCATAAATGTGCAAATAATTTACAAATAAGTTTAGAAAAAATTAGTCAAGTGAAGACATTTTCAAAAACACTTCAATTCAGTCGACTCACTATTTGTGCAGATAGATGCACACAAACAAGCAATTTGCGCTCACAAACCTTACTTTGGATTTGTGGAGAAAACGTATTCTCAGGCAGAACATGAAAACTCCATACAGAAAAGTCTGCAAGTCCAACATGTACAACTATATGACTGACTCAAGTATTGTAACAATACATCTTAACTTTGCTTCTTCCCACTTCTGCTGAAAAATTAGCAATATGGTTAAAATGTGTAATAATGAGCGAAACATCCAATATCACTGGTTGTTTACTTTTGAATCAATCAGTGTATATCCACTGACAAGATTACAAATATGTATTGATATTGTCACAATATTAGTCATGCCGCTATGATATAAATTATATGCATTTTGGCTTTTTGTGCTATTTTAGTCCCTTTATAAACTTCTCCTGATGTTTGATTTCTGCAGTTGTCATTTATTTGTTCGTTTTATGACACTTCTGTATTGTCTTATTTGTAGGAAGCATGGAGGCGGTTCACTTTCTTTGTGAAACAATATTTTTTCTCAGCAGTGGAACAATGAACAAGTATTTTGAAGGGGGAGAAACAACGACAAGAGTATTGAAGATATTCAGGCATACACAAGCTCTCAATAGTTAGGAAAAAAAAAACCAACTAAATACAGACATGATGCAAAATAGCAGCTGTCGAAAAAGACAAAAAAAAAGACAAAAACCAATGCACAAAAAAAACAACAAACCTCCATACAATATGTTTCTTACTGTAAAAACTTGAGGAAACTTTTAAAAATGAAAATGCATGAGATGCCCAAAATGGAAAAAAACCCAACATGGCATCTCAGTGAGATCATGCATAATACAGGATACACTCGCATAAGGTTGTGGAAAAGAAACGGCTTCAGAAGTCGGTGAACTTTCTCAGTGGTGCTATAGGGAGAAGTTTTTCTCTCTCCTCACACTTCCCTTTCCTCCTTGTTCATTGCAGTCACTGGACACCACAGGAAGCAGTCACACAGCCGAAACTGTCAAATTCAGCAAAATTCTTTGGGGAAACCTGTTCAGTGTATGCAGCGGTATGCTTTTCACTGACCCAATCAGGCATGAATAATTGGTTCACAATTTCAATTCCTCTCAGATTTACAAGGGTAAATGCCCCCACACATACTTTCCAGATATATTTAGCAAATCTTCAAGAGACTTGCTTTCAGTTACGCCATTCCTCAGTTTAACTGTTAAAGGATTTGACTTTATGTGTGCCCAAAGGGGACATTTTGTTTCCTGTTCTGTGCGCATTTTTTTTTCTTCTGAAATCCTGAAAGCCTTCATCCTCGCTGTTCACATGTTTCTTGGTTGCTTTGGCTTTAAGCGCCATAAAATAATTTCTTTGTCAGAGACAATGTATTTAATTGGTCTTTTAAAGGCCAATCACAGCAGGAGTGTGGAGCTCACGTCTTGAATGCTGCAATTTGGCACTTGAGCAAAAGGAAAAATGAATATGCCCACTTTTCTGACCACCCTGTTAAATTAAAATGTGATTCAGTCATCCTCCATAATTGACGTGCACTCCATTTCCATATCCCAACAATCTGTGCTGTATAGGCATTATACCTTCCCCTGTGACAGTGATTCTGTGAAGTGAAATTATTATTCAGGTTCAGCAGAGATAAAAAACAGGATGTTTAAACAGAAGGTGAAAACCCATCAAATTTTCTATAAGATGCGTGGAGAGTGATAAAGTTTGTCTCAAGGGAGGCTTTGCATCACCTCCCTTAATCCTGTTGTAATCTAATTGCTCTCAAAAATTTCACATCTTTTTCTCTCCGTCCGGGACTCGTTCTATTTGTTCACCAAACCATTTAAAGAGCGCAGGATCATTTATGGCTACGCCGGCATCGTAATCACCAGAAGGGGTTCAGCCTTTGTACTCCTTAAGTTATGTTCTAGTGGGCACTGAGGCATTACAGCTTATTTCCACTGTAATTTACCCTTGCTGAAAATATAATCTTAACACTGAATAGGTGCGATGAAATTTTGAGGCTTTTGTCCCAGATATTGCCTAAATACACAGATACAGTGCACAACTAGGTGTCTATGTTCAAAGCCATTTCAAGAGAATGGGGCAAATGGGCCCGCTTTTTACATTTTTATGCGAGTACAGCAAAATAAATGCAGATCGACTTCAGATGGTAATTGTTCTCTATAATTAAGGTTCCTGGGCATTCGTGTAAGCTATAACAAGAAACATGTATTCAAAGCAGTTTGGGAAGTGTGACCCATTTTTTTTGGCACAACTTTCTCCAATGTAGGATTAAGTGTGAACAACACTGAGCGTATAGCGGTGCAATGTTCTCCTGTCCAACAGTGCGGAAAAACAAATGATATGCGCTATATAACAAGGTTAACAAGTCTAATCTTTTTTTTCCCTCTCTCTTGGCCAGTTCATCAGAACATGTTCAGCTACCACCTGTTAGAATTCAGACGCAGATGATTTGAATGTTCGCAAAATGTCCCCGTTTATGTTCTAAATTTATTAACATTTACAACAACGTAATCTGCTGCAAAACAACATATAAGTAGGTGTCATGTGTAGTGTGTGTCTGTGTATATATGTATACATACATACATATAGCGATCCCTTCCCTCTGATCAAATCATCATACATCTGCTCCATGAAATGTGAAAATCCCACTTGACTCTGTATTTAAGTTAATTTCTACAGAAGACAAATGTAATTATATATCATTACAAACTGCTTCACACAGCATTTTGTCTCCATTATGAATTCATGGTGTGTATAAAACTAAATTCTCACACATATCTAATTCTATTGCAGCACAATGAAATCTCTAGCCAACACCTGACACGACAGAATTGAACGATCTGACCTTCAGTTACCGACCTCTTTTACCTCATTTTCTGTGTTCTCATCAATCAGAGATGCACGAAATGAATTACATTTATGATCACATTAATATTTTTGTGTAGATTTGTGCGGTGAGTCATCTCGCCCACTCAGTCTTCCCAATTTCAGTTCTACTCAGCTCATAGCGTCTGGACAAAATGGGCTGCATTTTCAATAGAATGTGTTCTTTTTTTCTGTCCTCCTTCCATCCTCCTTAGAGCACAGTCAGATTTTCTTGTATCATCTTTTCCCACCTTTTCAGATGTGAGCATATAATGTAATTTCAACACCCTCGTATAGTTAGAAGGAGCACAGCAGCAGTTGTTCTTCACAGACTAAAAAAAGAAGAGGGCACAGTGTGTTCTGTACTAAGTATCCTTCATATTTTGTTCTTTGAGAGTTTATTCATAATAATCTGTCTTGATTGATATCAACCTAGTTTTTCACTATTTCATCTTTATTTATTAATCCATAATAGACTATACTTTTAAGTGGATATTATTGAATTAATAATTTTTCCAAGTAAGTTGATAAAAGCTCTCACAATGTGTTTTTCTGAAGGCAAAAGTAACACTTTTTATGATGTAATTTCACTGAGCTATTGATCACTTTTAGTTTGAGGAGACACGGTAGCTCTGCCAGACAAAGACGGTGGCAGCTGAGGAATGGAAAGAGCTTGAGTGCTGGGGGCTAAGTCGACTGCATGCAAGGCTGTAAAGCCAACAGAAAGCCCTTGAACCATCGCTTGAAGCAGGAAGTGCTTGGAGCCAGAGCCTCACGTAAGTCATTGACCTACAGGGAATGCAGCGGGCTGCTCTGACAGATATTTGCACTTCACCTGACACGCAACATACACTTGCTAAGCTGCTTAGCAGGATGCTTGATTTGACTCAGCTGTGCACCGTACCCTGCAAAAAGTAACGCTCACCCCCAAAAAGAAAACCAGGTGTCTGAAATGTTTCTTTTTTTTCAACACACAAGTCTGCTCAAATACACATGATGACTTATGTATTCTGCAAAGACGATGCTTAGAATGGCTGATTGACTTTTGTAATTGATTTGTCAATACAACCCTCACTATCTTTGGAGATGATACGGATTTTCAATATCTGGAAACAAGCACCAGGATATTGAATGCTGAAAAAAAATAGGAAAGATAATTTGACCACATTGTAACAAAAGGTATCTGTACATAAAATCATCTTAATGCATACATTTTCACCTTCAGACACTGATAACTTGTTATTTAAGGATAGCAACACTTTAGTCAGTGGAGCCAAGTCTGGTCTTTTACAGTGTGATTAGCCTTAGCTGCCATGAATACCAGATTATGTTATGGACTGTCAGGAAACCACTCACTCAATACCCAAGGCATATTCTAATACCACTAGCACATCCCTACGTTTCTAGTCCATGCTCACAATCGAAACACGCCATTTGTTCCCCTAAAAAAAAAGTGTTTTAGGTGCTTCTTCCCTCTTCGCTTGAGCGAATCAAAAAGGCTAGCGTTTGCTTATTCTCTCCTCCCCTCTCTCAATCAGCAATTTTTCCCTTTGATCTTTTATTCATATGATTAAGTCTGTGTATCACCAGACTGTTCATTCAACATTTCAATATATGATGAGACCATCTTTGAAGTCGGGCATGCGGCAGTGGAGCCACTTTGACAAACAACTGTTTTTCTCCCGCCTGTAGTTTGACCAATTATTGTTGGGATGGAAATGTTTTCCATCCAGCTAATTATACAATTTAAATGTGTTGACCTACACAGTAAACACACACAAATCGTTTTCCATGTTGTTCCTGGAATATGTATTGATTTATTTTTTCATCTTAAAATAATAAATGCATACAAAACACTTCCAAGCACCCCATATATTTACTATTATTATGGCTTCCATAAACATATTTATTTACAACCCATTGAGAGTCACTAGTCATTACATTACCCTTCTTACACTGACTTCTGGGATCCTCAAATAATTTTTTTTCATCTGCTTATTATAATGCTTTACCCTTGCTCCTGTCCTTCGTCTGTGTCTCTTGTGCAATGCCAACAACCTTGATACATCCTAACTCTGCCCTCATTTTGCCTGTTTGTCCTTTTCTGTCTTTATCTGTGCTCTTTGCAATTTACATTTGTTTTCTGTCTCTCACCTTTCTGTTTGCCACCATCCCCCCAATCAATAATGTTAACCCTTGTTTTCCTGAACTACACGCTCTCCTCTTTCTCGCTACATCTACCTCTCTCGCCCTTCAATTTCAGATATTTTCACTGAAGATAAAAGGTTTAACGCCGTTTAATGTCAGATGTGTGACATGTGAACAAAGCACATGAGGAGGCTCAGTCAGTAGGGATCTGACTGAAATATATAAAGCCTAATGAGAAAAAAAGAGTGGAATGTGGAAACTCGCATGTTATGATAGGGGGAAGGTGGTGCATTTTCAAAACAGTGTGTATTCATCTGTAAGCAATGGGTCATCAAGGGGAAAAACAAAAATATTGCGTAATCCACATTTATTCAGCTTTGCTCCAGCTACAAAATGGATCAGAAATTGTTTTGATGTCACATTCTGTACATATTTATTCAGACTGAACTTTTTTTCATCATGACTCATAGCTCCGAGGGTTGCTCTCAGCTAAAGTGCTTGCATTGCAATGATGATGATCTTGCTAGGCATGTCAGTGAAACTGTCAATGCATATTTCTGTCACCTTGCCACCATGTAACCTGCTACAGGATGAGGCGTGAAGGTGCAATGTTTGTCTCACTGCAAGACACCACACAACTGAAGCTGCATTAATGGACGACCTTGCCTCCATCTCAAACCCTTCCTCTGTCATTCACCTTCTCGATTTCACTCATAATTCAGCTATCATGTCCAAACACGGGAGTGGAGCAAAGATTGTCCCTCTGGGTATGATGACCAAATTTAATGACATATAAAAGCTCTCACTTGTATGCCTAAGCATAATGAAAAACACAGAGGAGTGAACAAATATTGTTGAGACTAGTTAGTTTTATAACTTAAAAAAATATCTCCCTCCAACATACACAATTCTATCCCCATCCCGCTTTAACCTCCTGGTCATAAGCACACATATCGCCCCCCTACTCCTTTCACCTGCCCCTACTTCCACTTGGCCCTTGGGGGTCTAGAGGTAGCAGACCCCGAGCAATAGAGCAGCACAACCCAGCAGTGGATTAGAGGTAGTGTGTGAGACAGGGCCACATTCAGAAACATTCCTCTAGGGAAGTTGAGCCAGCTAATCCGACCCCAGTACTTACTCTATCAACACCCTACTAGCTGCACTTTGCCCCAGCACACAACCAGACATACACACAAACAAAATACAAACCAGGCGTGAAGATTTCAGCTTAGATGCGTATGCCAAGCCCTGTACGGCCACAGCATGTGTTCATAAAAGCCGACATACACCGAAGGGCACACGTGTTGCGGACACACACACACACACACACACACACACACACACACACACACACACACACACACACACACACACACACACACACACAGAGTTTTGTCGCTGTTATTAGCACATGCATGTGCATTCATCCATAACAGATACAGTATCTATTCACATGTAGACATCTGAAGAATCACCACACAAGGTGCCCTCTGGGAATACAGGCAGCCTTTAGCCTGTGTCTGACATGTCAACCTTCTCAAGAATCAGTCCTCATACAAAGCCTCTGCTAATCAGAACACACTGCCTAGACTGACAAGTACAACGGTGTGTCCCTGAGGGAAAACAGTTGATGCAGTCACTGTAGCCCTTTTATTGGCCATCCAGTTGGTTGGTCAGTTATCTGGCTTGTCGGCTGTTTGACCTGTATCTTCCTCATGAAGTGGTCAGTGCGCTGTGAGGTACATTCAGTAGATGAATTCTTTCTGCGTTTGACCTAAAGTGAGCAAACCTTTAGTAAAACATGCCTCTGGACACAGGATGCTTAACCATGTTTACACATGGATGTGTGTTCAAGAGCATGCATGTTCAATTTGCCAGATAGGAGTTGCTGATATGGAGACGTGGACATACACACACACGGCCACAGATGCGCAGAGAAACAACAGGAGGATCAGGCAGGAGGCTCTCTGATTGCTCATCAAGCAGCAAGCTAGAACTGGCGAGAGGCATCAATACGACTGAAGCCCACTCTCCTGGGCCCACCTGTCGATTACAGTGGTAAAGACAAGCTGCCTGGTGCCTCAATCCATTCCCAGCATTCTCCACTGGGCCTGTAGACACCTGAAGAATTCTGATGCCATAAGGGAATAGGGGACCTTCTACTTCACACTGCCGGATACACAGTGGTTTGCCTCTGCTGCATAAACCATTGCAATAAACAACTCTACAGACACATGGAGCAAGGATACAAATCTATCACTCATATGGTAGCAATTCAGTTTGTATGAATAGAACAAGATAGATACACATCAAGCTGTCACCAACAATGTGTAAAATGAGGTTTCCACAAAGTGCCACAATGAATATGAATCAGAAATGTCCCAATACATACAGAATAAACTACATATTATTCACAAAATACACCTTTTGCAGCTATTTACAGCATAAAGTCCCTAATAAATCCTGTAGTTTTACAGTGATATTCCTCAAAACTTGTCTTCTGGAGAAGAATTATGTTTACTGAATATCTGGTCAAAGGACAGCAATCCCATTGCCCTCTGCTGCCTTATAATTAGAGAAGGATCAAGCTGTTTTCTCCCATTTATTCTCCCAGGAGACAAGAGGACATTGGGCAGTAGTTTACTCCATCTAGCCAACTAACCTTGGATGCACAAACAACCAGAAAAGCTGAGAATATGAAATACAGAAATTTTAGTTAAGAGACAAAACATTTTGTTTTTTTTCATCAATTTCTTCAGTGTTAATCCATATGAATAAATAAGAAAAATCACTGCATGTATAAAACCATTGTTATGAATAAATAAACAGTGTATCACTGTTTTTGAGGATGTAATGATGGAAGCACAGCAGTCAGACGTCTAGAAGAAGCTCCGGCAGACGGCTTCAGCACCATGGACAGCTCTCCTACTGTAAGTTAATGGGCAGCACCTCTTTCTGGCTTCTGCTCAAAGACGCTCAGCATTAATTGACTCGGTTTTCTTATGAACTCACCCTGCTGACTTGACGCTAATAAATCTTGCCAATAAGGCGCAAGTTATTGATTTCTATATAGGTCACTGCAGCAACAATTATCAATTGAGCAATATTCAAAGACGAAGTTGTGCGCATCGCCGAATTGATTCAAACCGCGTTTGATTTCCGAGTTCTTTCCGAAGCTCTCAAGCAACAGGAACTGTAGTTTGCTTTTCAAAGCTACGAAAAAAAACAACAACTCGTAACTGTGCCACGGCAGCAAGAAGCAGCGATGTGCGCAGTAAAAGAGAAATCTCTGGGTAGAAAACGATCTGAGTGTGTTGCAGACCGAATAACACTCACTCCATGTGCAATCACGGCCTCTCGCCTCGCCGCTTCCTCTTTTCTTTCACGCTTTCAAAGAAGAGGTCGGTGACTCTTCCGAAGCTAGATGGCAGAAGAGCCCCACTGCAGCTGAGCTGCGCTTTGCGCCGTCATCATTCCCTTCTTTGCATTGCAAATTGCGCAGCACCATCACCCCCAATAACGGCTCCGCTCCATCTCCAAAATGAAAATCAGAGTTATGGTGGGACTGCCTACCAGGCGAATTTCTTTCATCAGTTTTTTTTTTTTTTTTTTTGCTTGCCTGTCTGAATCTCACCTAACGCCCCACTTTTCTCTCTCTCCCACATGCATAAACCACATGCTGTCATTAAGAGAGTTAATTTCCTTCCCAGGATTTACATTCTTCCAGTAAAGACACGCTCCCCTCCTTCTTCCTTCACCACGCAAACCCCCAGTGTTCTCACTTCATGATTTGTTGCCCACACATCAGCCAAATCATACTCACACAGGACCCCCCCCCCCCCCCCCCTCCTTCCTTCCTTCTCTCTTCCTCTCTCTCCTCTCTCTCTGCTTGGTTCAATTACCAATCGATATAGGCTGCATACAAATCGTAGGCGAGACTCCTCTGCCGGTTTAATAATGATTAAAGAGGAAATATGTTGAGCAGCAGATGCGAGAGCGCGCCGACAGAGACCCCAACACTTGATGCCCCTTCTCGGAGAGATGGTTGAGCCCTCGTCCAGGTTGCTGTGGTCCTCTCCTAAAATTCAGTCTTGCTCACTTCTCTGCTATCAGCTGACATAGCGCGGCGGGCGGCTCTGCCTGTTCCTTCTCTGAGAAGGGAGTCTACTTAAACCCCCACAGAAAGCGAAATTAGGCGAGAGGTTATAGATGTTTTAGTTGAGAACATGAAGGGGATTTACAGAGACGGATACTACGACGGATCTATTGAACTACGGGACGTTTTCAACAGGAGATGCGTTAAATGCGGTCGAAGGGACTTTGTTCAAGCCAAAACGATGAGGATTAGGACGGGAATTGTTTTTTGGAACCTCATCTTTTCACTGATGTTCACTTGTGTGAAAGGTACGAACCACTGCAGCAATTCTCCGTGTTTTTCTCACGCGTCCGCTGTGCCTCGCGCGTGCGTGTGTGTCTGTGTATGTGTGTGCGCGTGTGCGTGCCAGAAATCAAAAGCTTTAACGATACAGACGTGCGCAAAATAAGGCTGCCGCGGCTTTCTGGATGGAGTTTTAGTGGACACATTTCAGCGGTTTTGCGCTCAATGCAGGCTTTGACTGAGGCGCTCAATAGATATTCTTGCGGTAGCCTACGCTTCTTCTAATAGCCTACGTGAGCTGCTTTGCTTAGTAGGCTAACTACTGAATTGTTGAGGCGCAAGTGCATCCACTGCAGATTTCCCGTAAGATGATGAGAAATTCCTGTTTATTGAGGATAAAGCCGTCCATAAATTTTTCCTCCTTTCTGGGTTGAGTTTCCAAGTGTTTCCGTGGGATTTTGCGTCAGGCCAGTTTATTAGCACACATGTTCCTGAAACCATTTAAGGACTGGGAAATAAGTGATGTAGAACCAATTTGTCGAGTGGTGCTTATTGAACTTGCCAGAGCAGGCAAGTGTAAGGTGGGCTTCTTGGTATTCCAGTGGCTTTCCCAGCCTCTGCCTATTTGAATTCTCTCAGTAGATGGTGAGGTAACCGCTGCTTCCAGTTTCCCCCTCTTTTATGCATCAGCTGAATTTATTCACACCAATGAAGATTTACGCACCACCGAAAAGGCACTTTTCTGAGACATTCACTTACAGGCAGTCACTTATTTATTTGAGGATACAAAGAAATAAAATTCATAGACTTTGCACTTAACAGACTGACCTTTTTTTTTTGCTTTTCTTGTGTAATATTTAATGTGCTTTGCATACTACAGCCATTTATGCATATCGGTGAAAGCAATTGTTGCTTATCAGCCACACAATAATTGTGCATAGCCTTTGTATAGTGGCATTTAAATAACATTTAGCTTCACAGAAAGCTGATAAGACATGTTTTGTTTCTTTTTAGTAATACTGGTAATATGCTGACTATTATTATAAACATTTGGTTAAGTGTGGGGCCAACTGTCAGCCTCTATATAAATGTCCTCTTCCTTCCAAAGAAAGGTTAGAAAAGAAAAAAATTATTAACAAAACAAACTAAATTAAATACCATTTCAATCCAGTGACATTTCATGAGGAATACTGTCAGTTATCTGTTTAATACATGTGATGTGTTTTTGAATATGGGCACTCTGATATCAATTTACATGCAGATTGTTCATCCTGTGAGTAATTCTCTCGTGTCTGTCTTTTGGGGGTGGATGAAATGTGCAGCATGCAGAGTAGCAGCGCCCACCAAGAAGGAGCCAAGTTGAGTCGAGCAGAGTCGGGCACAGTGCTGTTTCATCACCACCCACATTGTGGCAATGTCAAACCTTGAGGCCACTGCCAATCCTCCCAGTTCTGTTACTTATTAGGGAGCCATCCAGCCAGGAATCCAGAGGGGTGGGTGGAGGCTGAGGGGCAGAAGGCCTGGGTCTTCTTTTGGAAGTGGAGGAAATAGTGACACAGAGAAATGCAAGAAATAAAGCCCATGAAGCAGCTGTTGTTCCTCTGCTCTGACAGTTGACACTGTGTTTTGAGAAGGAAAAAGACATCAACTTGATCTGGCCAGTGGCTCATTTCTTCTGCAAAGATAATGATTCCACCGAAAAAGGACTCCTTTTCTCACAGAATAGCACTTTTCTGGAGCTTTTGCTTCAAAAACTATGAATTAAATCATGTTTTCAGTCAAGAGTTTATGCCGAGGATATGCCACTTCTCAGAGTTATCTCCATCCCCTGTCTGATTCTTGGCACCATACTTGCAGCAAGGAGGCGTTTTAGTGACATTTAACAACTTGGATTTTGAGTTAATGAACTGCAGAATTATGTTTGAGTTGGAAAGAATATATAGGCAAATATATTTTGTCACTGCAGCATTCTGCTATGAAATAACTATGCATCCACTGCAACTGTGTCACCTAATCCTTTGGGAATTTACAAAACTGCTTGACACCAACACAAATTTAAGACGCTACATAGCTGGCACAGGACTTTTCTAAATACCTGGGTCAAAAATAAACTAAGTCCTTTTTTTGCCATTTCTCTGCACATTTAGCACTCCATCCACTTTATCTTCTCTGAGCAGTAAGAGCTGAATTTGTCCTTTTTGTTTCTTATGACAGTCAGATTGTGTTCATCGATTGTAGAATGATCAATCAAGTTCACAATAATGACACAGTCACAGCGGAAAAGCATCACATACTTGTGGAGGCAGTGGATGATACCACATTTGAGAGTTGTGATGTTTTCAAAATGAAGAATATCCAGACTGCAGTTATGGCCACAGCATGATTCAGCTGCCCTTTATATTGTTTATGGCTATTGTAACACTGAAACAGATGGATGCAATTTTATTTTGTATTTGCATTTTTTATGGATTCGATCAATTGATGGTGGCACTGTATGTAAGAAAAAAATCTTGCGATATTAGGTTTCTGTCAACTGGGACATTATGAGAAAAAACAGACAGAGAATTCATGATTATAGAAATTTGAACGCCTTGAGTCGACAAACCCAACACACAGCGTCTTGTTTTTTTCCTGAATAAAGATCAGCACATGAAATGACAGTGAACCATCAACGATGGTGAGCAGATTGTTCAAAATTGTCCATCTGCTGTGTTAAACCACTTCTACTTCTTATGATCAGAAAATAGTTCCCAAATTTTGTTCTCGCCTTCATATTTTGGTAAAATAGTTACATTTTAAACTTTATATGCGCAGTCACTAATTACTTGTAATCAGGTGGGCTCTGCTGCACAGACTGTAATCTGGCCACTGAGCCCTTGATGAAGACTTTATCTCAATGTGATTATGTAAACAGGCTGCAAAGGCTGCTGGGGCTAATCAGGATTACAATTTGTCTGTGTAATTATACTCTATCTACAGGGAATGCAGGGCATTATCCCACTGCCCCTAAGGTTCTTGATCTCCATGAGAGTACTAGTAGAAGAGGGACCCACAAGGAAACTGGACAGTCTCAAGAAGAGCCACTTTGTTTTAAGTGGAATTAGTAAGGAAGGTAAACTCTTTCCCACAAATCAACATAGAGGAATCTGGAACTGTAACCATTTCACCCACTGGATTCCTAAGGTTTATTTCATTCGTGATACTGGACAAGTCATTGGTGTAGCACAGCACCACTTAGGTCACCCACTGGCTTCTCGCCTGTGTCTTAAGTCCTTGGCCAAGCTCTCAGACGTGTCTGAGAGGCCCCTGTGAAGGTTGGATATAGTTTACTGCTTCTGATGAAGTCCATTTTAATATAGGCAGCACTCTTGGGTTAGACAGATTGGTGATATCTTGTCTTCAGGAAGAAGAAGACCTCACCATTTATTGAGATTAAATGTAACAGGTTGAGAAGAGACTGCTTCCAGTCAAGGCTGTGAATTCAAGGTGGACTGTTTTCTGTAACTCAGGTGCTCTGTTTGCTGTGTAGGCCTATTGGCTCAGAAAGGTGTTAGTTATTTGGTTTTAATGATGTTGTGACTGGAATATTGAGTGGAGGAATTTTTTTTTTTTAAACATGCCATACCCTTTTTAAAAAGGGTTATTTTCTAACTGTTGGAAAGGAAAATAAGGCTATACATGAATACAGCACAACATTTGTTACAAGTGTGCACGCACACACACACACACACACACACACACACACACACACACACACACACACACACACACACACACACACACACACACACACACACACACACACACACACACACACACACACACACACACATGTTTACTTGATGTAACCATGTATACCACCGCCCTCCACCGAGTCGTCTTCTGCTGAGCAGACTGAATCTTTTGTTTATTTCTGTGGCTGTCGGCTCGATTTTGATATGCGACGGGAGAGCAGGCAGAGCCAAAGCATGGTCAGATTAACAAAGAAGCTTGATGGGAAGTTAAATGAGGAGGTAAACCGCTCACTGTGATTCCAGCACTTTTCTTTTGACAGAAATTAGAAAAATAGGGGAATAGCCGAAACCTGTTTACACTCTTTGCTCAATCGCTTTGGTGTCAACAGTGAGGAAGTAGCACCGGCGAACCTGAAATCTACTGTGTTGGAAGCCAGACAGAACAAAGTAGACTATGAAATCTCAAGTCCTGTGAGATGCTAACTGTTCTTTTGAGGGCATGTCTGCACATACAGTGGTGTAGTGTTTGGCACTTCAGCCTCACAGCAGCCTCACAATCTGATAACATAGATTAAGTTTTGTATGTATATTTTGTATCTCCCGGGTCCTCCAGCTATCCGACTCAATCCAGATAACTGTTGGCCACACAGTGTGAGTGTGAGTGTGAGTGTGAGTGTGAGTGTGAGTGTGAGTGTGAGTGTGCGTGTGTGTGTGTGTGTGTGTGTGTGTGTGTGTGTGTGTGTGTGTGTGTGTGTGTGTGTGTGTGTGTGTGTGTGTGTGTGTGTGTGTGTGTGTGTGTGTGTGTGTGTGTGTGTGTGTGTCCTAACAAAATTTGAGTGTGGGGGAACAATTGAGGTATCCATCAATACAATAATGATTAAAAATACATTTTTGGTTAAAGACGCATGTTTGGGTTATGATTAGGCAAGAAGTAGTGAAGTGTCCAGATTGGATTTAGGAATGTCATGTTTATTTCAAAAACTGTTTTTCCAAAGAACACATGCCATACAAAAGTACAGTCCTATCCTCTTCTAAAGAATCCAATGTTCTTAAAAATCTTGTATTGTGGAAAGTGGGATAGTTGTTGTCTATTAACTGTAAATCCATGTAAGAGTTTGTGCAACTTAATTAAAGATAAAGTAAAAATGTGGTGGGAAGATACGAGATTGACTTTTGCCTACACATTTTTGAACTTTTTTCAAGAGGTGTTTCTGCAATCCTAACTCGTAATAAGTGCCTATAGGAGTTTCTGTGTGATTTTGATTTTTGACTTTCAAAGGTTGTTCTGGAAAGAAGGAATGTCTTGAATTGTGTTATTGTATAGGTTTCCGGTACTGTACGTACTGATAAAAAAAAAGGACTAAGTAGCACATTGTCTGAGCTCGGGATCTCACTGCCTCACCTTTTGCTCTGGTCTTTCTAAAATGAATTTTACAAAGGCACTTTTACATTCATCGTTGCTCATGCATGTACATAATGTTTTACCACCTATTTCGGTGACTCTTTTTTTTCCTGGCCAAAAGGCTTCTCTGTTGGTTCTAACACCTGCACTTGGATGTGAATACTCTTTGAATTTTATTTTCATCTTCTGTAAAAAAATACAGATGAAATGTTCATTGGAGCCTTAATACCGAAACACAATGTCACCGACACTGAGCACAGTGAGCACTGTGGCATCAGTTGTTGTTGTTTTTTTACCTTCATTCCTCCTCCAGCCTGAGGAATTTGAAAGAAATGTCAACAAACCCGCAGGACGGAGTGAAATAAGAAAAAAAATTAACAGTAATTTGTTCATACCTCATCCACCTCCGAGTCATGAGTGTTTGCCTTTCAATGCCTGCTTTGTGAAGTCTTTCTTTCTGTCGTATTTAGGAGTATATTTATAGTGCGACACTGAACAATGTTGGTTAAACAATTGAATCATGCAGCAAATAACACAAAGCTATGATGCAAGGTCTAAAAAACGTCAAAAATGTAGATTGATGATATAAATTATGGATTAGAAACAAACTTTCACCTGTAGAACACCTCAACTGTAATGGCTTTGTTGTTCAGCACTTTCCTTTGACTAGTTTGAGAGTCCGACTTCCTATATATGATTTGTATGCTTCTCTATAATGAAGGTTTGAGGTGTTGCACAGTCTGAAATGCACAGTATTAGTTTTATATAAATAAAAAATCAGCTTTTTTAAAAATTAACTGATTAAGTTAAAACAAACTTGCATAATGATTCTCATTAGTGAGGTTGTAACACAACTACTTTTGGTAGGAGCTGGTGAGTTACTCATCATTATGATCAAATAAATTCTGCAGTTTAATTAATAAAGACTAATTATTGAGCCTGTCACCTTTGTTGTTGAAAAGAAAAAAAATACTGCAGAGCTGCTGTCTCTCTCTGCCGGGCTTCCCATGATGATGTTGGCCAAAGCTTTTGTCCTAATAGTTCCTTTTTTCTACTTTCTGTTCACGGCCGTGAAAAAAGAAAATTGTTGGACCAACTTAATTGAATTGTTTCAATTCTTAACCACTAAATGAATCAAGTTCTTTGAACTTAAAATAATTCATTAACTTAAGTTAAGAACTTGATTCTTTAGGTGTTACTAATTGAAGCAATTCAGTTAAGTTGGTCCAATTATTTACAACAATTTTCCTTTTTCAGTATGGAAGACAGGCATGGCAATTCTCCTGAACTAAAACTTTGGTTTTTAGCAGCCTCGTGGATATTTCCACCTGAAATATAGAATAGAATAGATATGAATAGGAATACAATAGAATAGAATGGAAAGAGCTGTACTCTGCTTTCTCCATATGAATAGTCACAGCTTAACTAACGTGTCATTGCAACAATAATACAACTGTGTGCATGTCATAATTAAGAGGTATTTCATAATCACACCTCAGCTACTTCTCTCTTTTTTTTTTCCTCAGCTACTTCTCTTTTTTTTCCCTCAGCTACTTCTCCATGCAGCTCATTACTTTTTACATTAAGTAACATGTTAGTAGCAACAATACTTTTTTTTTTTTTAAGAAACTAGTAAGTAGCTATAATAAAGTACCAATTATAAGCAACTTGAAGAACATTGATCGTTAGAAGGATTAGTTGAAGCAAAATACATAACTAAGACAATACAATGTAGGAAATATGTATAATATTTAAAAGGCAGTGTCTTAAAATGCAGTTTTACATTGGGATTTAACTGGAAGCCAACGTTTACCTGGAAGGTAAAGAAACTGCCAACTAATGTTTCACTCTTCAGTTGTCTTCAGATAAAAAGGTAAATTTTTGTTCTGTGATTCTTCCCTTCTCCCTTTTCAGGGTAAGTGAAGTGTTGATGTTATTGTTTGTTTGGGAGATTGGAGGCTGGAGAGACAGGCATCCTATTAGATGTGTTGTTGGCTCACAGCTTTATGTTGTACAGCAGCTCTCACTGTGGTGGTCTGGCATCAGGTGCAATGTGGCTCAGCAGCACTTCAAGGAGGTATTGGTGTCTCGCCATAAAATACGTATCTGCTCTGAAGTAGCTAAAGCTCGAGCAGCACGTTGACTCTGGGAAATAGTTATAAGACTCGTCGATGCAGACTCGCAACCTCTTGTGATTTCTTTGTGCGAATGGTGTGAGTTTGGTGCTCGTTTTAGCGCACAGACCAGCTGTGTTTCAGTGTAGCGGTGTATTTGATTTTAGTATTTTTCACCTCAGTGGCCGGCAATTTGAAACCACCAAATGGAATATTTCACAAGCTTTTTCCAAATTGCAGTGACACACTCATGAGGTAATAGTCATTTGCTGGAAAGCCTCTTTTCTGTTTTTGTTGTATGGAGCCTATTTCCCTTTCATCAGGTGTGCAGACAGGCGTAGTGAGGGGTTACGATTATGCACATTTTATCAGTATGAATTGTGAAGGTGCAGCATCGCCGTGCAGATAAAATCCTTCTCTTTGGGGACATCAATTTAAGATTTCTGCCTACTAAGGGTGGTGCCTGTGCCCAAGCAGTCATCACTGTGATGTTCCTGGTTGTGCTGATGAAAAATTATTTTCTCTTCCCATTGCATTTTAAGTCTATGGCTCAGAGCACAGTTTGCCAGAGATCTAAGAGAAATGTTCCCAGACTTGTAAAAACACAATCATCGCTAAATATAAGTTGTAAGTGCAGCAGTAGCTCTGATTTGATGCGATGCGGATCATCAAAATTCATAATCTGAAGGTATGACAACAAATATGCAGCAAAGGTGTTTGACAGTCTTTCTTGTTCTTATATTTCTTTCAGCTCAAACACAAAATCTAATTCTCTTCTTATTCTTCAGGTTTTTGTGACAGATTCCATTTTGCTCAGGTTACATTATTGCCAGCACTGCATATGAAAATCATTTCCCAGCGCTGCTTTCATTTATCTCTGAAAAACTGTGTTCTCTGAAAATCAATAGTCGGCATCATCAGGACTGCCCAACGTTGCTATTTGTCTCTGTGGTTTTGTGAGAGATGCGGATACAACAGTGAAACGGTGACTTGGCAACAAATGAAGCCTATCAGGATGTTTGTTGACCTTAGTTTTGCTTGGTAAGGGCTCCATCTTTACAGTCAGTGCTCTGTAACCAAGCTTCTGTGATGGATATCTTTATATTGGCTGACTCACCTTTAAGGTCAGTTGCAAATCAATTCAGCTTTTTTTTTTTTTTTTTTGCACTTTGGCAGTTAGGTGAGCTGCTATTGTCTATACCTCTTTGTGACGGGCCATCATTATGAACAATGATAAAAGAGGTGTCCTTGAATAAGCATTCACTACAGCCATTTGAGAAGAAATGGAGTATCAAGCAGAGAGAGAGAATATTCCATGCCAAAAATAAGTCAAAAGAAGAGCATGAAAGTGCATACGTCAGTAGGATTGTGGATATTGAGCTTTGAATTTGCTTGATGAAGGCTGCATTCCTGCATGAAGGGTGAAGGCAAAACACAAGTGACTGTTTGTGCAGTGATATTCAGTAAAAGGTCTGATACTTTCTCCGAGTCACAAATCTGGCATTCTTTATTAAAACATTGGGTTTTTTTAAGCCTAGATTTGTGAATTTTTTGTTATTAATGAGAATTTGCATTGAAGTTGATAAATTATAGATAAATCAGTAATATATTTTTGCAAGATATACTTATCTCTCAAAAGAATCGTCAGAAATAGATAATCGGAAATGTCATTAATCCACTTTTCCCCCCAATCTTTAAATTGGTGGTTGTGCATTGCAGTTAATCATCTTACTGAAAAATGTCTCAGTTTTGGGTGTCAGAGTGCTGGGTACAGCAGGGTACACCATGGACAGGTCTCCAGTTCAACACAGGGTAAACACAGTAAGACAGACAATCGCACACAGAGAGGAGAGAGGAAAAACCTTCATTGCACATGGCTAAAATGCAAACTCAACATAGAAAGATCTGGCCTGGACTTGAATACATGACCTTGTTATGAATCGACGGTGTTAACCTGAGACAACTAAAGGACAGTATCAATCGGTCATGATACCTTTAACATGGACAACAGAAAAATGTAATTGCACAGAACTTTGGAAATTTATTTTATTTTCCTTTCCAAAAACATCAAGGGGAAGACACTTGAAAGGCAAATTTGGACTTGAAAATTTCACAACTGTGTGAACTTGTAAACTGGTCTCTTGGCTCAGTCCGTGACTCATGTGCACACTGGCTGCAGTGTGCTCGTATGTTGTGGGAAAACATTTGTTTTGGTCCAAAGCATCTGGTGCGACTGTAGTGTACTTTTTTGGGGGAACCTGGTCCCTTTACAATGCCTGGTAGGCCCACAGCCAAATGAGCTTACACAGTGCTGTGCAGTGGGTGTCCTCCTGCTGTTTTGTTTGTCTATGGCCTTGACATTTTTTTTCCTTTGAACCAATTTTACCAATGAAGAAGCTTAGAATGAGTATCACATTGTCTTACACGTGTTGTTTACAAGTTCTCAGTCTCCAGTGTTTTGTTTTTTTTTTGTTGTTTTTTTTTAATCTATAGGGTGTCAAACTCTCAGGAAAATGCATTACAATAAGTAAAATTTGGAATCCTATTCCTAGTCACAGCAGTGTTTCTTCTCAGATTAATTTTGGCAGAATCCTGTTGTACTATTGTCTGAAGGATTTCCACAATCTTCAGTGTGCACATTTTCTCACACTCCTCAATCATGGCTTTTGTGCTGATGGCATTCCAATAGCAACAAGGTACCCACTATAAATCAGGTTTTTTTTTTTAGGTATTTTGCTGGTCATGCGACTTATACTCAGATGTAACATATCAAAATAAACAAACCATACAAATCGTACAAACCATCTGGGACCACAAGATGGTACTGCGTGACCGCAGCATGATGCTACAGCACCACTGAAAAACTTTCATTACTACCATGTTTGACTGAGAGCACAATTATAATGTCACCAATGAGAAAAAGGTTGATAGCAATATTTATATAAGAAATTACAAAATTTCAACAGAGGAGAATTGAAACAGAACCGCAAAGAGAGATTCAGAGTCTGAGAAACCCGAGTGAAAAATCTGAAACTGTTACAATTGTGACGGACAAATCAAGGGATAAAAGCACAATGACTTGAGCTGAAGGAACACATTCCTAAATGGTTTCGTTACATCCAGGCATGAAAAAATACCTGCAACTTAAACACCAGTGCAATTAATATATGTATTATTGCCTTCATGACGCATTTTTGATGCAACTTATATGTCTTGGAGTCTGGAAAATACACAAGCTAGCTCTCACTGTACTATGTACAGTGATAAAATCTGCTGTTCTATACTTGGGAGTAGCAGTTCCTGTTTTATCATGTAAAGACAAATAGTCGTATTTGATAATATGATACAATGTCAGGAAATTATTATCATTTTATCTGCGCATGCAAACTTATACTCTTACTTGAACCAGTTTTGGGTCACATGCTTTACGTTTAACACCCCTGGTTTCCAACCAAAATATAACTTTGAAAATAATACGCCGTCTTGGACCATCAATGGACACGTTTATGACTGGTTTTATCCAACTGGTTACACTGACTGCAACATTTAGTCATCAGTTTACTGGGTGTCACCAATTAGGCTGGAGAAAAATAAATATTCATTTCAATATTACCGTGATGGCTTTAAGCAAGCCAGATTTGTTAGATTAAATCAAATTTATTGTCTTGTGCAGGCTGGCGCACAAACTGGATGACAATAGACAGTCAATAAAACACAAATACAGCACAATAGACTGATGATGAAGTTAATACACTTCAAGGGCAATATAACAATTGGAGCTCAATAAATTTACCAAACTAAGTGCTGCAGTCTTTCATCTGAACTCAACAGTTTCACAGTAGGAGAGAGGAAGGACTGCAGTTAAATCTGCTCTGCTGGATCCACAAGTAACTACCAGGAGAGAGCAGGTCAATCTGTGATTGTTTATCTTCCAAGCCTATTTAATGACAGTCTGTTCAAAAATAGTCGATTGGGACGGGCAATTTATCATATTTATCAGTAATCATCCATTACCCAGGGGTCTGTTTGTCACTCATAATAATTTGGATGGCAGTAAACGGCTGCACCTCCCCTCTCCTGCTGCACATAATCATTGCACTTTATGGCCCAATACAAATCTGCATTATTGGTGGAGGACAACATACTGGCTGTTTACTTGTCAGAGGTGCACCTTTCATTTTTAAACGCCTGACCGTGTACTCGAAGGCAAAAATGCGCTCCTTAATTTTCTTTCATGCGAAGAGCAAACGGATTCGATTAGGTTCTGAAATTCAAAAGATACTTTTTATGATGCATGATGGATTTTTCCTTCTTGTTCTTCTTTTTTTTGTTCTTCTTCTTCTTCTTCTTTTTTTTTTTTACAAAACCATTCTTTCTGTGGTTCATGAGCCGATTCATTCTGTCCAAAATCTTTGTATTCACAGCAAGCAAAGAGATCAGGACGAGAATTTCTGTCACACTCTTTGTATTATTGAGAAGTCCCACAAGGCTAAATGTGGATGCACTTTCACACAAACACACACAGATAGAATTCAGACTGCCAAATGCTTTTCGGAAATTCATTAGAGTCGGGGATGACGACCATTTCCCTGTCTGCTTTACTCACCAAATATAACAGCCTTTTCTCATCATCAAAGGTTGGATGTGGTAAAATATGGTCTTTGTCTGTATATTCAAAAGGCCACGGGTAAAAGTAACTATTTGAGAAACAGCTGGGACCATTCTTGAGCTGTCTGTCAGGCGGCCGGCCGACCTGCTGAGCTTTCTGCCAGCATTGTACGTTATGATACTGAACCGTATTTTCCCCACTGTGCAATCACAGCATGTTGTTAATTTGGTTTCTCTTCATCTTCTATGGGTGTTGTTGCAGTGTGGCACTATAAGGGGTTGGGAAAAACTCCGGGGATTGCATTTTCTCAATTGAAGTAATGATTGAGGTCGGAGGAGACAACTGAACAGTGATGGCGAAATTCAAAGAAGACATACTGAGGGTGCCGGTGATAAATAGATTTAACGCATGTCCTTTCTCACATTTTTACCGTACAAGGAAGAACATGTTATTATCCCGTTTTCCTTTGAAGTTACAAGATACATGTTTACGGGGTTCTTTTTATAGATACGGCTTTTATGGAACCGATGGTGCTTAACATATTACAATCTTGTATGAGTCACAGCATTGAAAAGGAGGATTCTAATTCATAATGGATAGCTTATTGAGAAAAAAGAGAAACAAGGAAAGCTATAGAAAGGTGGTGGGGAGGGAGTGAGGGGTAGATTTGCAATACAGGGTGGGAGAAAAGGATTGAGAAAGATTCTGGTAACAATTGGCTGGAGAGGCACTCGGTAAACAAGGGTGAGTAAGATAGACGCAGTGAGGAAAAGAGAGGTTGAGAGGGAAATGCAGTCTATGAGGCAAAGTTATGAGTTTATAGAACCCTAATGAAAGTTAAAATGCATGCAAAGGACCCAAAAAAGGACAGTGGAAGAGAGAAAAGGAAGGAAACGGCAATGGCAGTGAGCCTTTGTTCCGTCATCCCCAGGACATCTGAACAATCAGTCACCCAAACACTGCGGAGCAGTTCACACAAACAGCATCACCCTGAATACTTTGCCACATTAGTCATCTAATGCTCGACAAACACTGAACTATTTCAGGCACTAATTGAGCTCTATGAGTGCTCTCTTTCAGCGGTCCCAACACAATAAAACCTTTCAATAAAGCCAATAATACTTTACTTTTTTTCTTTTAAAGCTTGGAGTCTTAGACAATACTGTCTAGTCTAATGATCTTAAGCTCTGAATGCTTCAGTTATCCTGTGATATTTATCCGCACATACAACACTATATGGTGATTCCAGTTTACTTCCTTTACACTCATGGCTCTCGAGAGTTGATTAAAACGTCTAATTGCTGGTTTCATATATCATTTACTTCTGAGTTCCAGCTTGACACGATGGGACACATGGAGTCAGGTTCTGTGTAATATTCTAAGGGCGACTAAAGTATTCAGTATCGCTATGTACACAAGGTTAGAGGTATCATGAGATTTGTCAAAATCCAAAAGATATCGTGTTGATGTTTATTTAGTTGCTTGGATCAAGTTGAAAAAGACTTGAGTGTACATTTTTCATGAGGCAACTAAATCACATTCCCCAAAAGTTCCTTCAAATCCCAAACTCAAAGCTGAAAGGCGTTCTACAGGCTCAGGTCAAGACCACGATTTCCCTGATAGCATAATTTATTTCCTATTTATTTCACTGAATACTAAATTAACTTTTTCAAACACGTGTGCGTCTGTACGCTTTTATAAGTTAAGAGGATGTTGAGACACATCAGTATCTGTGTTATTAGCTGACTGTGATTTCTTTTGCCTTCATCTGAGGCATATTTGAGTTTCTATATTTCTTTCCATGCATTATTTTCACACACTTTATGCTGTAAAGCGTCACAGTGGGTGGCTGTGTTTCCCTGCTGACATTGGGTGAAAGGCACAGTTTTTCTGTGGCAGGCTGGCTGTCCCTCGCATAAAGAGGTCCACACCTTTCGTCAATGTGGAGTTGGTAATTAACCTAATGTGCATGTCCCTGGAGCGCCACAGCACCCGGAGGGAGCTTATGTGGACAGAGGGGAGAGTTTGCAAAAGCCATGGCTGACCAGAAAAGTTCAAACCCAAAAATGTTTTTGCTGCGAGATGTCAGTGCTCCACTAAGCCACCCTCTGTTTTATAATTAGTGCGCTCTGCCATTGTGTGTGTTGTTATATTCTTATGAATGGAAGAGGTGACTTTCAAACTAAAATAAAGCAAGGCATCAGTATTCAAATAGTGCAACATTGTGCATGTTTGCCCTCATAAAAATCTAATCCCCTCATGGGACTGGAGAGAATTGACTTCAAACTCAAGGTAAAGTACAACAACAAAACTGTAGGTGGGCTCACTTTTTGTAATCAACATGCCTTTCTCAAATTCACTTTTCAAGGCCATTTTCACTCGATGTGGGTGACACGAAGTCCTCAAGTGCACCTCATTAGCACTTACTTTTCTTGTAAACAAATGCAGACACAGGCGGTGGCGGCTTTGTAAAGAATGAAAGCAAAGCGGATCAGACGGTTAACGTGACATGTTGATTCAGTGTATCAGATTTGAGAAATGTGGGACTAATTAGTATATATCACATCAGTTCAGTCATGTATGATGCACTGTCAACAGACAGTTTCTCATCTGCCATTAAAAATTCACGTTTTTCCACCCTTACTCACAACTTGATTGGATCATTGATGAGGGCTGTGCTGGTAATTACAAAATCCCTGAGAGCATTTGAAAGCAGCTATAATGCTCCGTGTCGCAGGTTGGAACATGTTGACCCTGTAGGCGGCGCGTCAATGGTGCAAATTTTCCATGATTACCCTGTTTGCTCAGCAGTGGCGGAAATAATCGCAAGTTAGACATGCACACAAAACCTTGGCGAGAATTTATTCCTTCTGCATTTGGAGCAGCAGTTCATCACCTCGCTCAGCATTATGCGTAAAACTGTATGGGCGTACTGAATTTATAATTCTTTCTTCAAAGAGGTCAGGACACTTGATCGTGGGGGATGAACCGCTCTTGTTAAAGGTGTAAAATAAATGGACAATAAAAGGAGATGTATGAATTCTGAAGCATTGGGACAGGGCACTCTGTACTGTTGGTCAAGATCCTTGTAAATACCATTTTTGGAGAAATATTTTAGTGAATTATTCTGTAAGTAATAGGATTTCCTTTGTCGTAGAATATTAACAGCTGCTGGGCTTGTGAAAAAATAATAGAGTGAAACAGCTTGATCAGAGGGGAATTAATTGTGAGTTTCCAGTTTAGCATTTGGACTGTTTGCTTGGATCCGTTTATATAAGAAGAACATATTATTGTGAAAAAACGACTGCTGTCTGTCTCGTAAGAGGCCACTGGAGTTGCATAGCTACCAAGTGATCCGTGTCTATTATTTTCAACCCCTTTCATACTGCTGTGCGTGTGTGCATGCGTGCGTATGTATGGCCAACACAACGCGAAACATCCTTTACCTACACAGTGTGAAAAGCTAATTACACCAGGAGTAAATTGTGGGGGGTAAACCATGCATCTTAATTAAGTTTGCATTTCATTAGACAACATGCAAGATAGCCTGAAATAAAAGGGGCAGTTTTTTTTTTTTACACTGTGGCACAGTGTTTGTGTACCGGTATGTGTCACAAATTGTTTGTGCGATTATACGCAAATACGTGGACGTGTGGAGATGAACGAGTGTGAAGGAACAGGTGTACTACAAAAAGATAATGTTCTTGTGTGCGTTAGAGTTACTTAGCTGTGACACCTTAGTTTCAAACCCATAAAGATTAAACCAAGCACCCAAATTAGTGTAGTTTGCCCATGATGGTATAATGTTTACCTTTGTATGTCAAGATGATTGATTTTCAGCTAACCAGAACATTCAGCTGCAAGGATTTAACTTCTGGGAAGTAATGATGTGTCGCAAGCTTTTTGTTTGGTAAAACACTGAAAAACATCTTCAATTATGTGTGTGTGTGTGTGTGTGTGTGTGTGTGTGTGTCCCCCCCTCCCATTATTACTGCGGTAGGTGTTGAATCTTATTCTTTCTTTTTAATTTGAAGGGGAAGAGAAAGCAGGAATTGGAACACAAATCCTGGCACTGAGTCAGCCGGTTGCCAGATTTCCTTCACAGCCTCTGCCAGCTGAGAACAATGTGGATTTTCCAAACAATTTGTCCTCAGTTGAAGAAATATTGCACCTGAACTTTACACGTAGTTGTTATAATAAAACGTTGCTTGGAATAGCATCTGTACGGGACTGCTTAAAACTTTTACTGCTATCCAGTTTATTTATTGCTGCTTGGATGCTTGCACCAGGCAAAGTTTATCAAAATGAAATGCGTTTTCAGTAATGATGCCTACAATTTACTCCTTCTGTTTCTGTGATGTAGAGCATTAACTTTACTCTCCTTAGCCCAGTGTCACACATACTCACACACAGTCATTATATGCAGTGGATAATGAGTTGTTGTTTGTTCTCTGTCTTTCCAGGTTTTATCCATACTTGTGGAGGCACTTTAAAAGGGAGGAATGGGACGATAGAAAGCCCCGGGTTTCCATACGGATATCCAAATGGAGCAAACTGTACCTGGGTGATTGTTGCCGACGAGGGCAACAGGATTCATATAGTTTTTCAATCTTTCGCTGTGGAGGAGGAATATGACTTTTTATCTTTGTACGATGGGCATCCGCACCCGGCTAACTTCAGGACGAGGTAAGAACGTTTTCTTGAAGCCATGAAACTTGAATTCCATGTTTGAAGGCTGCCTGAGGTGGTGAGACATGAAGAAAGAAGCCTTCAGTGATCATTTCTGATGGAAAATATATTTTCTAATGCACACAATGATTAGGACTGCTTATTTTTGTCACAGAAGTGCCTGGTGTGCTGTGTGAGAACCAGTCTCATGCACGTTGCTTAAAATTAAGGTTTGATTAGCTGTGCTGTTTTCAAAGACATAGGTCTTTCACAAGTTGTTATGAATTAAATTTATTATTTATGTCACTTTCAACAGCGGTGCCATTTGAGTTTTGACATAAACATTAGAATTGTGTTGCTGGACACATTTAACTAAAATGTCTGTACTGTGTGGGTCAGTATAATGTCTGACATCATCAACATATTCAGATTAATTAATGTGCCATAATGAAGCTGTGCAGATAATGAGCTACACCTTAATATCAGGTGTGATGAAATGGAGACTTGGAGAAACCTTGCAGGGCTATAGCCGTCCAGGACTAGCTGTGACAATCTTTTATCTACAATCTAGAGAGCACCTCTGGGGGAAAAAAAGAGATTTATGAGACGAATGAGCAACAAAACTGCTGAGATAAATAGGAGCAACCAACTTGCATCAGAGGTGCTGTAAACACCATCTCAGGCTACTGAAGGACTGAATCAATTCAGAATTAATGAATGAGGCGCTTCTTGTCCAGTAAACAGGAGTTTAGTGAATTAGAAACAGGACCGCTCCTCACTGGAGACAACAATATTGGAGCTCTGCCGCTCTCTAACTGGCAACAGTGACAAGTAATAAGCCCTTCTACATTTAGTGAATGTATCACTATTTTAATGAGAGTAATCCATTATGGCCAAAAGTAGTAGTGTTGCAGTAACACACTACTTTCAATTGCTTTTTTGTTACAGACACACCAGTTAACGGTATTTAACGTTATTTTCTGTAGAACCAAAGAACTGCCTTCTCAAAATTGGAAAATTTTTTAATAAGGAGTTTGGATGTGAAATTAGATTTTGTGTCTCAGTTTTTTTAGAAGCTATGTAGTAACACTGTTTAAATTAAGTATATGTTTGTGAGCAAAATTGTTAAAGTGAATGGTGCTGGAACTTTGACTTCTTTCAAACCTTCAATAGTTGTGTTTGTACTCCTGTGCAAAGAAACCCATCAACCTTGAGAGTTCTGAACAGTATCCCCAGCATTTACTACTGAATGAGCATGCTGTGCTAGCTTCAGTGATACATGGGTCAGCTCAGTAGCTTCCGTTCCTTTATTCAAATGCCTCACTGGAGGAGACAGAAGTGAAAAAAAACATGGACATAAAACACAAAGAATCCTACTTGTTTGCTACAGTCACTGAACAGGCAAACAACTGTTTGCTGGCTACGCTTTCTGAATTCTCATAAAAGCTAAATCATTCAAGTATTCTGGGAACTTGTTCTGCGACCCTTTCATTTTATGCTGCCCTCTCAATACTTGACTCAAGCACAATTTTCACAGTTTCGTTAAATTTTTTCTGTGAGTTCACAAAAAAATAAATTATTCAATAAAAATAAAAAAATAAAATAAAAAGATCCATCCATCCATCTATCCATCTACCCATGCATGCTGGAGGTGTATCTAGGAAATGAGAGAGGCTCTTCAGGAACAAGATTGAACAACACTTTTAGAGACAAAGCATAATACTGTTAGTCATAAAATGTCTATGACATGGGCTACTCACTCTTCTGTTCCACATTTTTTGACATACGTGAGAACTCTTTATCTTTATCTAGTTGCCCTGTGACTGAAAATTTCATCCAAAAGCTGCTCAATGTAACATTGTAGTAAAAAAAAAGCAGCAAATACGGAGCTGCCTTATGTCGGTGTGTTTCAGCATGCACTGAGATTTGACAAGTTTTCACAAAGACAGGAAAATTGTTTATGTATTTATTCCATTATAGTTTAATGGTAAAGAATAATTACATCGTATTGCACTCTGGAAGTGCAGTGTATCTTCTAACAATACGAGTTGTTTTTGAATGCGTTTTTGGGTGTCCATTTTTTCACAGTTTTCACATATTTCATGCACAAGTCAAAATCCATGGTTGTGTGTGAAGTTGTGGAAAATAAATTGAATCAATCAATCAATCAATAAATAAAAACATTATGTAACCCTTTACACACTTTGCTTGCCACCAAAAGAAAGTCATAGAAAATCCCACCTTACATCACCAACAAAATTTCCAAAACCAATTTCTTATTATAATAGTTTACATCAATATGTCTACAGCTGCAACATGACTGATCGCTTTAATTCCAGGTATTTTTTCTCAAAAGAAAACATCCTGAGGTCTGCAGGCATTTTACTAATCATGCTAATCCTCCTGCCTTATGAATATCGTCAATAATAGTAAATAACACAGTCAAGGCTTCTTACTATATATTAATTACATAACTTTTTCTTTGAACAACATAATGGATAAAAGAAAAATGGAAATGTACATTTTTCATTGGCTATGAGAACATGTTTGGTAACTTCTGCATTTATTCTTGTTTCTTTCAAACTAATGACTGACTGTAAATTGATGACTACATTATGACAAAAATTGATGCTGGTACATTTTCCGTGTTTGCTGGGGAAAAATAACTTTTCCTTTTGAGTTAATTCACCTGGATAATGCATTTTACTTTGCACGAATAATCATTTAAAAAAACCCACTTGAGTAAATCATCAAACAAGAGCACACATTTCTTTTTTGCCACCATAGGCCATATTTAATTTCTTTTTTGTGTGAAAAGAATACATTATGGAGTAGTATAATACTGGTACTGATTAGTTTGTAGCCAATCTTTTGAAAATATCCAGAGAGCAATCTATCTATTCTAGAAACCTCTTTGGAACTAGAAATAATGCTATATGTGTGTGTTTTATACACTTTAATGGTTCTAAATGTATTTCATCACATATAAATGGCACATCTGTATTGTTTACATCAAGTTTAGAGTATTGAAATATATCCTAAGTTTATGTTCCTGGGTCCAGTACGTCAACCAATGCTCTATGTAGGTTAATAACCATACACAGTGTTTTAAGCAAAGCATGTACTTTTCTGATATATTCTCAACAAGGTAAATTGTAAGTTTTTACCAATACTACCAGTATGAGCAATTCAATTCAATCTGCACAAATAAGGGACAGTATGGCTGCCTATACTATATGTCTTCTCATGTTGAACATTTACAAACACTCATTATAATCCAATTTTCAGACAATATAAATATTGATTTGACTGAATAAGCACAGCTATCAGGAGTGTGCAGGGGTTTGATGTATTGCTGAATCTTACAGCTGGCAGGATTGGCGCTTAAGCAAATACAAATTCTGGCACTGTAACCCAGCTTTTACTGACCAGCCAATAAATTAGTTTCACCATATGAGGCAACATTAACAGCATGTGTGATCACATATGATGTCTGCCAAAACGTATTGACGCAGGGCCCTTTGACAGAAATTGAACTTAAATTGCTGCTATTAAAACATCATCTGTTTCCAAAATACAGGCTTGGGTCTGCGTTGTTGTACAGAGGCTGATTATTTTCGATTGGTTCAAGTTTAGGACATGTTTGCACCATGTCTTCTTGATTTTGTCAGGATTATTGAAAGCCCATGTGATGGTGTTTGCTCAGAGACTTAAAAGTGCTATTTTTAATTTTTCACATAAGCAACATGTGAGAAAAGTGACGCACAGTCAACGAGAGTCGTCACAAGCCTTTTAGGAGCATTGACAACAGCGTTATGCAACGTAGTCTTTTAAGTCTCGAAAGTGATTCATCTGCTAAAGTATCAACAATGATTCAGGCTCTTGAATTATCCCCATTTATAGCCACTTTTGCTACACAGCCTCCTCTGTATTACCACAGGACCACGGTCCACTTGGAACTGCAGCGGATGGGAAACATAAATGATCTGGGAAAAACCATTTAGCTCCTTCTTCCTGAGTGTTTCACTGTGAATTGCTGGACCCCACTTTCACCTCTGATGGAGCATGCTTGTGAATACAAGTGGATAATCAGACAATAAGATGTCTTTAAGAAAAAAAGAAACCTTTGACAGGTTTAAAAGCCGATGTGGGTATCACCACTTCTCTATCAACCCAGCCAAAAGATAATCTTCTCATAATAGACAACACTCTTATCTATAAAGAGAAGATTTTTTTTCTGAACAATTTGGGTTGACAAGGAAGATCTAAAAGCTTTGTGACTCACTTCTTTGGATTTGAGACTCAAAATGATTTTTCAAAGTAGGATTTTTTTTTTTTTAAGTAAGAAATGGAACAGTCCATACATGGTGCTCCATACATGTTGCATGTGTGGATCGTGAATCACACATTAAGATGATACGTTTACAGATATAGTTTGAAAAAAAAAGAAAAAAGCAAGCCAATAATGATTGGCTGATATTTTTCACAATTTACAAGGTTTAATAGTGTCATTGATCTCATGTTGTGCTGTTTTGAATAAAAACAATGACAGTGTTCATTAACATCTCCCAGCAATGGTGTTCTATTAAATATAATTTAGTTTTCAAATGTCAAAAGATTTGAATCTAATAAACCTGCAAAGGCTTTGCTGGGAATATGAGAAACATGACCAACAGCATTGTCATTGTAGTTGTTAACATTGATTTTTACACGATTGCATCACATCACCACACATTCGCTGCACTTTAACTGTTATATTACAATTCGAGGGAGCCTTCTCAGTTTTTACTGGGCGCTACATGCACAATTACAAGTATTCTGTTCTATTCGATATATATATCTCCACCTGTCTACATGCCAAAGTGTTCTTGAGCAAGACACTGAACCCAAAATGCTCCCAAAGGAATTACAGCGCTTCGCATGGCTGCAGCCTCCATTGAATGTGTGTGTGAATGAGTGAACGTGACTAATGATGTATAGTGCTTTGGGACTGCTTACACAGTTGAAAACGCGTGAGATTAGTGAAGTCCATTTACCATTCACCATTTATTCTATTGTGAGCAACCTGTGCCGCACCTTTATTTTTGCTAAAACCTCTGAATTAGTTTAATCAAGAAGATTTGGCATTTTACAACCTCTCTATCTTCCTCACCTTCAATTTTGATGTTGTGACTTTTGTCCTTTTGTCCAGTTATCTTTTTGCTTCAGAGCCAATTTTAATTCCATGCACTTTCATAATGAGTGTAAATCAAAGTAGGGTACAACATATTTTGCACTCCCTGACTTGTGAGTTCCAAATCAACTCGCCAATTTCCACAATTTCTTAAAACTCCATTGTTCCTGCTTGTCGTTCATCACTCTGCTCAACAGCCACCTACACCAAGGCAGTAGGGAGTCTTCTCCAAGCTATAGTTCTCACTCATATTTCTTATTGCAGTGTTCCAGGCCTTTATTTTTCCATGTGCAAGAGAGAGAAAATAGTGGCCACAGTATAGCAAATAGGGACTAATCAACCAGATTATATAGTTTAATGTAGCACAAAATGTGCAGTCTCAGCGAGAGTCCATGGCAACAGCTGGGTAGGCTAAAGGAAGTTGGCTCAAAAGACTACAACCACCTCCGAATACAAGACCCTGCCACCCTGCTGGTACTTGACCTGTTTCAAAGAGGCGTTCGATTCCCCTCCAAGTCCGAATTCTAGCTTTGAGGCTAACTAAAAACACACTCTTCAGTTCCAAGGGGAAGCATGTGACCTTGTTTGTAAGTTAAGGAGCGGTAGCATACATTCCCACTAGCTAGATGAAACTTTAGATATATTGACACTTGCCATCTCTTGCAGCACTTCTCAGTCGAAGCTGATTTGTGGCTAATCTTTACACTACTCTGCCTCGCTTTCTCATGTGCACTGAGCACAGGACTGACGATTCTACAGTAACACTTACTATACTGCTCTGAAAGATGGTTGTGAAAATTTAAATTTGTTACCTTAGCATTTTTATTTTATCGACTGGTATGTGTGCATTGGTGAAACAAGTTATGTTTCCATTTTAAGTTCACTTTAGGAGTGTGAATGTAAATGTATCGTAAAAATGTTGCCAGTTTTTATTGTGTGCATTGTATCCCAGCTTTCAGTTTTATTTTCTGGCAGGAATCCATCTTTCTTGTAATGGTCGCGAGTATTGCAGGGGAAATGAATGCTATACATATTTTGATTTGTGGTCGGCTTGTCATTTTTCATCCACAGTGCAGCCTTTCTGCAAAACTGACCCGGTGCCCGTGAATGCAGCTCAGAGTTTATTGATTCTCGAAATAATTTACACACTTTCCAAAGATGGCAATGCATTATACAATGGAAGGATATTTAAGTTTTAAATATGAAACAGGAGTTGGTGATGCAATTATAGGATATTTTTGCTGATATACAAGAAGGGAGGCTCACAGTGGTTTAGGTGCACGCAAACTTGTTATGAGACAGTTTGCTGTGTGGAATTGTAATGTCCTTCCTGTACACTGAAAAAAGAAAATAGTTGGACCAAACTAAATAAATTACTTCACTTGGTCACATCTGATTGAATCAAGTTTTTTGCCCATAATCTAATTCATTAAGTTCATTAACTTGACTTTGTTAGTTACCAGTACCCAAAATTGTCAATGAGATGGATGGATGGATGGAAAAGGCAAAAGTATTCAGGCTCAGTTTAATAAATATAAAAATGGCAATTAAGCAGACTTGAGTTTTGAATGGCTGGAAAAGCCTTCATTTTAAATCTAGGAAAGATCAATACAGCTTGCAAGTCCATCATCATTGTATTTTACACAGAGGCAGGCAACCATCCACACCTTCTGCCACTTTAGAGTCAACATTTTGCCTTACAGGTACCCCTTTGGGCTGTTGAAGGAAGCTGAAGCACCAAGTGTACACGCAGTGGTAACCCCACAAAGGTTCAGATGGTCATTAGTAATATGAGGTAATAATGGTAACTGCTGCACTGTGCTCTGATCCATTGTCATTTTATTTTATTGAGTTCCATGTGCCATATTTATGAAGTATCACACCATTATGGCAGAAGGCAGTTTGAGTTCACCCGCAGGATGCCCGCAGGAAACTTACCCGTGGTCCAAGAGAAATGATGGATGGCTGAATCATGGAGCTCTTATATTGTATTTATACATATTATTTTGTACAGTATGTACTGCATCTTCTTTTTGGAGCTTGTCGGTACTGGTAACATGCTGTGAATTTGACCAAATTAAATTCTGTGGTGTGAGCCAATCTTCTCAATATGAAGGGTTTTGATGTAGTTGCCACATTGCTGATGACTGTTAGTGACCGAAGTTCTTCCCCTACATCAATTAAAGCAAAACACAGCTCTTGTAATAAGAAGTTTATTTCTGAAAAAAATTATTCGAAAAGTGCTTCATATATAGAAATAGCAGAGTGATTAGTGTTTCATTTATCTTCTGAAAATGTTGTTGCAGCAGTGGCACTGCGCTTGTGGTCAGCATTAGGTAGGATGAAACACCAAGTGAGAGCTGCAGCACTGTGTGGGATGAGCATATTTTTGTCAGCAGTGCATTGCAAAACTCTGACTAAAGCTGTGCAGTAAATTTATTAAATATGCATTTTTATTAATTCAGCGTGACTCTCCACAGTGCTCCCAAATGTACACTGAAGTGTTTGTTTACAGAGATGTTGGTTCAAGCATCTGTGATAGATGGAGACTGCAATGTTATGCAGCGAGAGAAAACACAGCCAGAGTGATGTCAGAGAGGTGGCTGTGCAGAATGAATGTTTTGACAGCCATGGGGTTGCTCAATGATCTGGTCACATGTACGGTTATTGACTAATAACATGCAGTAAGAGGTATCGGTGTTGACCTGAAAATGCGACATTTTCTTGACTCAAATGGCATTTTTACTATGTACCTAAATATATCAGATTTGTCTCTGGGTGAACGCCATTCAAACCTATTGATGTGACATGAGTCTTTATTTGAGAAGAATATACTATTCAATGACAAATAACATGATTCCCATTACCTGTATTGAAGTAATTTTGTTCCTTCAATGAACGTGCACATTTTGTGCCAACATGCTGAAAACCTTTGTATTTATTGTTTGCATTTTCGAGAGGGCCATCATAATATGA
Organism: Blennius ocellaris; assembly: GCF_963422515.1. Lineage (NCBI taxonomy): Eukaryota > Metazoa > Chordata > Actinopteri > Blenniiformes > Blenniidae > Blennius > Blennius ocellaris. Next base: position 18,899,669 of record NC_137657.1, on the reverse strand, counting down.
ACATGATGCATTATTTCCCTGCAATTCCATGGCATATATATATATATATATATATATATATATATATATATATATATATATATATGGCCGTATCTGTATTGGCATCAGCAAGGGGCCACACGAGTCTGAAAATATTGCTTTGTCAAATGTTCGCAAAAAAAATTCAATATCATAGATCCCAAGAAAAGAATGCAGTTCGCTGGAGTGCTGTGTACCAACGTTTTATAGTCAGCCAGTAGGGAAATAAATATATGTAAATGTTTTCCTCCAAGAAACCACCAGGGAGCGATATAATGGAACTGTTCTACCAAGGCATCTTTTGCCAAAGAACAATAAATTCAACAACTAGTGTTCAAACTATGAACACAATGTTATTTTTATGGTAAATTTAAAGTAAGTGAAAATAGTATGCTTCAATTGATTGCATAGCCCCTTTTGAAATGAAGTCACATGCACCACTGACTTCTCCGATAGCATATTGGATTCAACGCTGCGGGTATCGTCAGCTCATGCATGTTATTCCCATAATTTCCAGTTCTCAACAACAACAAAAACCCCAAACACTTGAACTTGTGATGAGAAACGATAACATTTTCTCCGAAATGTTTGACAATATAGAAATATTAAGAAGAAAAATGTAATACAAGTAAACATATACAACCAGCTGCCATGCATGACTGAACATTTTCAGGAGTGATGCCGGTGCACCTGAAATTTTGAGGACACATGGAGAGAGCTGGTTGAGACTGGAGATGTATTTCACTGCATCTCATCGGAGATGCTGCTTTGTGCCAAGCCAAACAGGGGCTATCTCGACCTGTGTCTCTCATTCCTGGTCCTGGAGTATGCACATCCTGCATGTTTTCGTTGTCTCTGCTGACCCTAAAGAACAGCTCATTATCAAGATCTGTCGAAACCTGACAACATCTTGTTTACTTGTACTCGCTGAGCTGTTGCAGGAGCACATCTAACATGCAGGGTAGTGCTATTCCAGGACCAGGGCTGCAAAACATTACTTTAGACAATGCTTGTGGTTTTACCAGCTTCATCAGGGTTTTTCAGCACTTTTGCAGAAGTGACTCAGTTAACTTCTATTCTAGTGTCGAGTCTATTTTTGACATAACCTGCGTCAAGTTTTATGGACCAGAATGAGCCAGACGGTCAGTCAGACATAGCAACAGTATCGATAATGTGGTGAGCATCCAAGACTCAACCCTGTGTAGTCCTCCATCATGAGGCCAGATGAAACTAAAACAAAACAATAAACACAATTACAATGGACAAACTAACACTTTCAATTAAGCCAACTCAGCTGTAATGAATTTGTGAAGGACATCGATGTGATGCTGATAAGAATGATAGCAGTTTGTCTATTACCCTTATAACAGCCAAAAATGTAACAACATAAGTTTGGCCATTGTGAATGTGATAAAGCCAAAAGTGTAAAAATAAAAATAAAAAATGTAAACCAGGACAATGTGTAATCTCCACACAAAAATACATTTAATTAAATTTTTGCAAGAATTCATTGTAATCAACATATTTGTGATCATTTATTAAAGACAAAGTTTGGATGGTTTAAGCATTGGCTGTATGGAACGTTTCAAGTATCACTTGTGCTTCAGTCGCAGTTTGCAGACAAACAGCTGAAGTGGAAATGTAAACAGTGAATGTAGTCAACCACATGAAATATAACCCACCAATTCTCTAATAAATGTAATTGTGCAGACCATCAAATAAAGCTGACTGAATAATGTGTGCATACATTTTACTGACTGCAAAGTGATGAATAACTTTTTTTTTTAATCTAAGAAGCAATAGTTATGAAGAATAAAGCAGCAGGACACTATTTGATCATATGGGTGTATCTCAAAAAGTTGGAATACTATTGGAATTGTAAATGTTTTGTTAGTTATTTCTACAATCGTAACAGATAAACTTTCAGGCATGGATAGATTATTATGTTAATTACAGCATGTGCTTTGAAAATAGGAATTATTCAAATTATTTTCATGACTTATAAGCTAAATGGATAATGAATAAAACAAAAAAGCTTTGTCATGTGTAATGAATATAAAATGGAAATTGCCATGTCTTGATTAAATTATCACACATATAAACTTACAGACTGACAAACTTGAAATTGACATACATTTTTTTTAATTATGCAGCTTCTGAAATTTCTGGTACATGGCAATATCTGACCAGCTCACATTATATAAAAATGTAATTGTAAAATTGTTTAATTAAGTTGTGTAGGTTAATTCACCTTCACATATCAAGCTTTTAGGAGCAATTTGTCATCCAATGGGGTTAACAGTTTTCTCTACAAGGAGTCCGACATGATTGATTACTCATCCTGGAGCTGATCCCGGCTGACACTGGGTGAAATCCGGGTAGATCCGGGGCCAGGTCAATAGTCCATCACTGGGAGAAAAAAAACCAACAGAAAGACAGATGATCACACTTACACCTACGGGCAATTTAGGGTCATCATTTAACCTGAAAAAAATAGTTTTTTGGACTCTGGGTGGAAGTCGAGGCAGAAAATCCCCCTATGCAGAAGGAGGACATCCAAACTGTGCAGAGAAAGGCCCTAAAGCCCAGCCTTGAATTGGGAATCCCCCAGCTGTGTGATGGGAGGGCAAAATGACACCACTAAGAGTCTCAGAGATTTTAAGATTCACAAAGAACTCACCTAGTCATTCATAGAAAAAAAACAGGAGAGGCAAAACACATTTTTGCAATGAAACAAATGTAAATTGCTAAATTTTTAAGCCTAAACCTCCAAATTGCAATGCAGTTCTTGGTGTTTTAGTCACAATTTAGTATTTTTTTCCCCTCTGAGTGGTGGTTTTCTCGCATTGTGGGACTTTACTGCGTGGTGCCAGAAAATGATAATTCCATGAGTCTTTGCTGCATCCCCAGGGCCCAAAGTGCACATTTGTGGAACTCCTGCTTTCCCACAATTAATTCACTTCTCAAAAAAATTACTGGAAATAAGGAGACACAAGGCTTTTTACCTCAGCTGTTTTTCTTACCTTTTATTAAAATTTGTAAGGAAAGATGCACCATGTACTGTCCCACCCTCTCCTCTAGCAATGACTCACATTTCCATATGCTAGCATTTGCAGTCATTTAATTTTCTCTTCCCCTTTTCTTTTCATGCACCCAGGCATTATTTCAGTGGGGATAAATAAGAAAGTGAATATAATGACAGACAACCCTCCTCTCAGCTTTTCTTATCTTATTTCAGGATATTTATAAATAGAAACCTTGATCAAGATTAAAGAGTCACCTCTTTTTATTAATCCTATTAATTAATTAAAGCAGAACATTCAGAAGGGAATGAGACAAAAGCGACAATGAATATTTAACATGAAAAAGAATCGACATTGCCATGATGGACCTGATTAGTGTGTCTCCCCATTGATGTATGTATTCTCTTTGCTCTCTTGAAGTTATTTTTTTCCTGTGTTTCTCACCCAGTGCTACTCTTACATTATGTTCAATCCCTCAAGCCTGAATATTTCTGGTTGAAGCACTCATTATTGTCCTGGAAATATATGTTGAGGACCGTCGAGTGAGACTTAGGGTAAGAAGGGCTTTTCTTCCAACAATGCCCTGCACAAATATTGTTTATATAATGGAGATCTCCTTGTTATCATTGTTATGGTGTCAGGCATGTATTAAAAGATGTGATAATAAAAACTTAGTTTTTGATTTGTAACTTAACTGAACTACATTTCTTCTTTTTTTCTTTTGCTGCAGCGCATGCATTAATTATCTGTGACGGTCCACAACTAAATCCCAAGCTACACGTTACAACTGTGCCTCTCAGAAAGTTTTTCACTTGTAAAAGAAGGTGCTTAGAGTAATTTCAGTATTTCTTTTTCATAACTTAAACTTCTTGAAATCTTGACAATATTGTTTTTCTTACAATGGCCAGAGTGACTGAGTATTGAGATGTGAAACTAGTCTTTTCTCTGTAAGTACCTTTACTTGTGAAAACAAAAGATAGCCTTCAAAAGGCAGAACATTTTGTACAAAGCTTTCAAAGTCTTCTTGAACACTATTGACATGTATTATCAGTTGTTGCCATGTGTTGTTTTTTTCGCTCAGAACATAATGGCCCACTCACTGTATTTTATTTTTAGTTCAATCAGAAAGGCCAAATTAGAAGTGAAGAATAAACAGTGTACACAATTTATATCAGCAACATGCTAAAAAAAACAATAACAAAAAGACAACAAAAACCTACAAACATTGTACATTTTCTGAGAGTATAAAAAGAATAATTGATTTGAACTAAAATTCATTGTTTTCATTCTGAAGCAGATTCAGGAAATTATAAATTATAAGATCCTGCTGGGATAGTTTAAACTTTGAGCACTCTGAACAGAAGTATAGCAACTGTTTCAGCAGTTTCTCCTTTTGTAAATATGAGTACTGCCACAATTTCAACATGGCCCCCATAGAAGAGGGAAGAAAATCCCTGAAATGTTTTCACGTTAACCTCAGACCGATGTTTTCAGTGTTCTTGCATCTGGCAGACTGCTGCCTTGACTTTGGTCTATGCTTTACATTATTTATCATGAATCTTTTAGAGGTGAAGGGTCTCACTTCAGCTGTTAACTTGTTGAAGATGAGAATAAGAAAGCGATCCCACATACCCGAAAGAACATCCCTGGGAAATATACAAAATATCTGCTCATGTCTCTGTGTGAAAGGTCTTCAAGAGTTTACTTTCAAAAGATGTACAAAATATTACATTTGAGGTTGATGACTGACCTCATCTGAGTCTGTCCAACTATGGGTAGGCGGGGTTTCAAAGGACTGTACCTCCAGTAATGTTCTTGGTTCTTGAGAAACTTGTTTTAATTAAATTATTACTTTTACTATTACTTTACACTGTTGATTGCACCGAATCACAGGCTTGAAATGGGATCGTGTGTGTGTGTGTGTTTATTTCTGAAAGTCATTGTCCACACTTGTTTTTTTCTTCTTTTTTTTTTAAAATTATCTCTTTCACTAATAGTTTTATTTCCAGTGTATCCCAGCTTCACTGTGTGGAGGTTTGTTCTCAAATGTGAATGTAAATGTCACATTGAATGTCAATGGTTGAAACAAGCATACAGTATATGCACTGCTTAATTTCCCTCTGGAGCTTTCAGTCACAGACGTGAAGGCCAGTCGTTGATATACTGATTTACTGATGTCGAATATGAAATATGTCCAAGTGTGTATATGTGTGCAAGGTACAGTTTTGGTTGAAATTATTGATTTTGAAGGCAAACCATCAATATTGTATATTCAAGTCCAATACCTGTTTCCCTCTGTTCGAAACATGCATGTCTTTGAAAACATTCAAGCATCACCTTGTATTCAGACCTTTATGAAATTGTTTTGTAAAGCTCCCTCAAAAGATTACAATTCTGCACTTCCTTACCTTTGCTTCATTGGATCCACATTTAGACATGTATCATAAGTCATTGAAGTTCTATAGTGTTGGATGGAATAACAGCAGTAATGTTAACAAGTAAGGATTAGAAGTTTTCGAAGAGCCGTTTTGTTCGTGGTCATTTTAAATGACATTTGTTGCATGAATCATATGGCTTAATCTTTTTTTCTACTTTGATTGAGAAGAGATTAATACAGTTATGCCAGAGGCGACAGACTCAACACGACATTTAGATGTGTTTTAACACCCTTTAAAAAAAAAAAAAATGTATGATGCTGTAAAGCGCCTTTGTTTTTAAAAGCACTATACAAATAAAATGAATTATTATTATTATTATTATTATTATTATTATTATTATTATTATTATTATTAAGCCACCTGGTTTCTCTATGAGTTTTAGGTGTGAAGACATACATATTGGATACTTGACCAGGGTTTCAAATGTTATCTGCTGAGGTGAAATTATAAAAATAAATTGACATGACAAACATTGTTACTCCCCAATGTTCCATTGCACGTTCATGCTTTGGTGTTATAATCTCAGGTTTCATCCATTCCCATGTTTCATTCTTTATTTAATCAAATGATTAGGGTTTCTTTCTTTCTTTCTTTCTCTCTCTTTCTTTCTGTACTACTCCTTCATATTGATAAATCCGCCCGTGTGTGTGTACCTATGGGTAAGTCTATTTTCCTGTGGATTTGTGACGTTACCAGAAAGCTGAATGTCCTTAACTTTTTGTGAGTAGTGTATTATTGGTTGATCCTAAGCCTTCAGCCTATTCCCCAGGAGTTTCCATTTTTCACCAGAACATTGCTTGTGTTTGCTTTTTTCATTTTCATGATTCTTTTTCTTACACATGCATCACTGCAGTTCTACTAGAATTGATTCCTCTGGGATTTTTTGTGATCCATATCCATATTTGATATAAATCTCTTTACCCACCTGGATGGCCTATTTATATTATCGTATTGCAACTCACTCCACATCACTCTATGTCACGGTGCACTAATGTAAATTAGTGTACGGCGCAGCTTTACTGGACATAGCTTGGGGATTAATTGGCAAGTGTAGTTATCTGTGACATACGAGTGCCCCTAAACTGTACTGTACGTCAGGATAAAAAGTACTCGAAGGCCTCTTTCATAAAATTGATATGGAACATCAGGTTAAGGATCCATACCAGGTGTGAGCAATTGGTTTTTCCAAGAGGGCCACATGAAGAACAGCGGCTATTGTGGCAATGCGATATATTGCAATGGTTTTAACAGACTGCCGTTCCTGGTTTTGCATCAGTCAATTTTTAAAAATGGTTTCCTTGTTTTGGTAATTGAAAATGTAATCTCTCAATACAGTGGGTAAAAGAGTGAATGCCAGCACTAGAAAAAAATGAGCTTTGAAGCTCAAGTAAAGGTGTAGTATTGATTAAATTTCTTTCATAATTTCTTATTGACTTCCACAGACCATCAGAAACATCCAATAGGCCACATGTGGCCCCAAGGAGTAAGTGTCTTGGTTAGATTTGTTCTCTGTCTTAATGTTTCATAAAAAGTGTTTCTTGCAACTTGTTCGTGGTACCTGGACAGAAATGTTTGCTCATGTAATGTTTAGCAATGATTGCGTTTGGTCAGAAATTCAAGTTGGGTGTGGATAATGGTTATATAATCATTTATCAGTTGTCTACAAGTATTTGTCCACCTTAAACGAGCAAACTATAGATTTGATTATCCCCATAGGACAATAATCATAATAAATATCAAATGTAAGTCACAATCCACCAGGAGTCTCCCTCCCTTTGGCTGCCTGTTTGAAATGGTTAATCTAGTAAAGCAGCCAGTAACTGTTTTGACCAAGAGACCCATTTTTGTCACTTTCCACCAAATCAAATTTAGAGAATGTTAAAACAGTATAAAGTATAATTTTCTGAATGCTTCAGGGAGCCACTACATAAGGGCTGAAGAGCCACATGTGGCCCTGAAGCCGCAGGTTGCAGACCCCTCATCAAAGTGGTGGCTAACACAGCAGTGGTAGTTTTATCCCAAAAAGACATGTGACAGTCTTTCTTTGGAATTTGCCAAACTTGATTCAAAGACTCTGAGAACATTTGAGGAAAAAACAACAACTTTGGAGTGAAGTTTACCAGCTATTCCCAAATCCATTACTCAGTCCCAACAGAAGTTCTGAGTGAGAACCTGCTCATTTCAAAGTGAGGCTCTTGTCTGCTAATGTGAGTAAAAGTGCAATATTGACAGATTTTTGATGCACAACTTTAAAAAATCTTAAGACTGCAGCTGTCTATGTGGAAAAGGTAACATTTTCTGGAACTGAACTATTTATGCACAGCTTTAGGGATTTAAATAATTTACTGAATTAGAAATAATGCTAACAGCTGTGTCTTTTTGCAAATTTGTGTTAAAAGGATGTTACCTTTTTCCCTATTCCTTTTTTTCTTGGGAGGGGGGGGGTGTTGAAATTTATTCCAACTTTTGTGCAACACTTGACAGCAACTCTTTAGAGAATTACTTGTACCGTAAATGTCAAACGCAGTGGATGCAACTATGATACTGTAAAAAAGTGTAAGTTTGTAGCACGTCAGAAATTCATACATTTACAATTCAAATGGTATATGGATTTCACATATATAGCGCTTTATAGCTGTGTGAGCCACCCCAAGCACTTTACATAGCTCATCACATTCACCCGTTCACACACAGATTCACATACCATTGAAGGCTGCAGCCATGCAAGTCACGGTCACTCCAATGGGAGCAGCTTGGGGTTCAGTGTCTTGACCTTTCGATATGTAAGCAGGCAGAGGTGGCAGAGTTTAGAATTGAACCTGCAACCAACCATCCGAGCTATACTGCCCCAAGTAACAAGTTTAAAAATGTTTTCACTCTCTGACGAAAAAAAAAATCAATTAATAGGATGATTTGACCTTTTAATACTGCAGTTATTAAAATGAAATGTCAGTGTCTCGAGTTTCTGTTATGATTTAGGACATGTCAGTATGAAGTAAGTCTATTAATCATCCCCTGCTGTTTTTCTTTTTTCTTTGTATCGGAGACGGCCAGCAGGAGAGCCATTGTTCACCGAAGTAACAGTCTTTATTTCACAACAATAAACCAAAGACATTCAATTCACCTTAATTGTTGCTTACTTCAGATCACTCAAAACACTTGAGGTCTCTACCCTGTTCAGTCTCCCTTTGTTCTCTAGTTGCTCACATATAGGTTCAGAGCAGTCAACCAAGAGGGAGAAGTGGGCAGAGACGGACAAAGAAATATAAAAAAGGCAATAGCACACTGACTGTACCAGTAAGACAACAAAGTGCAAGCTGACGGGGAATAAACAGCCTCCTGTAATAAGAGACAGAGAGAGTGGAGGGCTGGAGTAACGCAGAGGGAGGGCCAGATGGAGGCAGACAGAGAGTGAGTCTGATAAATTGAGGAGCATCATTCCTTTCTTTTCTCTGGGTATGGCACGTAGCTACAGTGACACACTAATCAGATGGCAGCAATGTCTGACAGCTACCTTGGGGGCTGATGTAGGGTGTTCAGGTGGAAGGAAAGGCTGCATCTGTCCGGGCAATTATTGGCACTCTGTTCCCAGTCGCACACAGTCTTTCTTTTGCCGCTGGTGTTTCTGTGATCCATAAACAGGGGGCGCTGCCGTTGCTCAGACGAATGTCGTCTCGACCCAGAGTGACATCTTTGATTGACATTGAGCCCCTTGTTGATGTGCAACACCTGGTACCTCTCTGCGCCACCCTCGCACAGTTTCTGCTCGTGGAGCTGCAAAACATTTCTTTTTATGTGCGTTTGTGAAAAAAACCTTTGATCCGTTTTCTGCAAGCTTCTGAGTTGAGAATGTACTTCATGCTTACTGCATATGCCGATGCTGTGGAGACATCAGCACTTGTTATTTTTGTTTTCCAACAGGCTTTGATCAAACGTATCAAAGGGTTTTAGCAAATTTGGTTCTGACTTTGTCTGGCCTCTGACGTATCTCCTCCATCACTAAACCATGCTTAACACAACTCACAGATACTGCTTTAGCTACAGTTGCTGGCCTTGTTTTCTCCATCTCTTAAATTTCTCTGTCTCTAAATGATCTTTCTTTACATTATCTTTCTACACCTTTTAAATGCTGTTCAGGCTCAGTATTCACTAAACTCACAAAGACAAAATACTAATAATGTTTTTTTCTTACATTTGACTCTTTATTATGTGTAATATAGCCTTGAGAACCCTCATAAGTACACCATGCAATAAGCAAATGGATTGCAGCTGAGTGCAATAAAAATGAAAAGAACACTATGTGCATTCCTCAAAATTAATTTAGTTCTAAAGGGTTTTGAATTATTGCTGACACATTAGTAAAAATATCCAGAATTGCTATCAAAAGAAGCTTGACTATGACGGTGTAACCTTTTTTTTTTTTTTTTTTCTTCCAAGAAATCATTTTACATAGTTTATATTCAAGTGGTGACACTGAAACCACTTCACCGTATTTCTCTAGCTACAGTTATAAAGTAAACTCCATCTCAGGTCTGGTGGATACCTCCCAAAGGGAGATTATGACTTAAAGTGATACTAACAATGTTTCTCCTTTCTTTTAATGTATAATCTCCAACATTGCCATTCAAAAGAGACCTTCGCGCCGTCTTAGTCACAACATCCTTGTGTCCTTTGGAGACAACAGGCCTCATGTTGTTTATCTGTTAATGACATTTACCAACCATTCACCTGATGCTCCTGTTGCCAAAGCAACAGATCACAGTGAATGCCAGATGATGGAGATGTCTTTATTGGCTTTTTGTTTGTGCGCATACTTGGGTCACAGTTTGTGTCTTGGTTTAGTCCAAAGATTCCTGACAAGATGTTAACATACCATATTTCATCTTTTAGAAAAACAAATCAATGTATAGCATCAGACAAGCCAGATAAGATAAAAGACTATTGACTGACAAATAATCTCAATATTTTTTTTGCATCTTTATTTATCCATAATTGTCAAAAGTCATTTTCATATTTTTCCTCAAGTGATGTGAAATTTCAGGGCAACATGAACAAAAATCACTCAAAACCTCTTTCAGAAATACACGGTCATGCATTGTTTATGGTGTTTCAAAGTATTTCCTGGGATGCTGCACATGTTCGGACCCCTGGCTGGTTAAAGATTGTGCTTGTTCATTTCATGTTTCACGTCGCACTGCAGAGCAGACCTGAGACATGACCTGTCTATAACAGGCGTAAGAGCAAAGAATTATGACCAGCCCTGCCAACACTGTCACCACCTAATCCGTGTCCCTGCCAGCCTTGGAAGAAATGTCTTCCCCTCATGTAGACTAACCCGTTGATGTCCTTATCCCTGTATTTTGAGCCAAGATGACCACAGTGCAATCTGGACGGATTTAGATCAGGGTGGGCTTTAATTGTGCAGCTTTAAGTTCATCCACAGCACTTGTGATTATATTTATATGATTATTATTATATTAGTATTATTTTGTGTTTAATCATGACTTTAGATTGATAAAGATTTATTATACATATCGTTGTGGCATTGCATGAATTGTCTTTCTGCATCCCATGTTACCATGGCGGCACATCCTGTGTCTTCCCCTTTTGCCCTATGTCTGTGGAGTTCACACAGAAACATAAAACATAAAGTTTGCACAACTTTTGTAATTCATATCCAAATGAATTCAGGGTTCATTTGTGTCATTTCCCCAGCAGCCATTACAGGTCAGGGCTCCATTGTCTGTGAGCATGTTCACCACAGGCATTGATTGTTCTGTTCTGTTCCTTTCTGGTCAGCCAATAATTAGTTCCCCCATGGATCCTCCACCCCAGACTTTGAGTAAGGAGGCCAATGATAAAGACTACCAAGCTTGATTTCAAACTGTGATTCAGGGAAAATATCTACCTCCCACACAGTATTAGCAGTGGACCCACCCAACCCCTGTCCTCCTGTTGAAATGGCAGGGAGACGTGCTTGGTATGTAGCTACGACAGTGGACAACACCAAGATGAAAAGGAAAGGCTAAGGTCTCACTCTTGTATTTTCAATGCGTCTTTTGAGGACATTAGCACATAATCAAAGTCAGATTTTCATGTGACCTGTGAGATGTTATAGCACAAATGTTTTAACTGCAAATATTGCTCTTGCTTTGTATTTTCTGGTACAGAATCTAATCTTAATCTGTTTTATTTACTGTGCCCTCTTAGCAGTGTTTTGGGCCTTGCAAAATGCATGTGCTTCCTTTTAATATTTATATTCAAACCACTTTATTTCGTGTCTCTTATTGTTTTAGCCATTTAAATTTCTGACTAATTCCATTGGGTTAGACAGAGGCTAGATAAGTGAACTACCACTCTTCCCTACGTTTGCTGTTAGCTTTTAAAACACTAACAAAGAGATTCCTTGTGATGCACAAGTTTGCTTTCACTTTCAATTTAACCACAATGGCATGCACAATTCACAATGGTCTGTTGTGATCAAGCCTCTAACAGGGTTGTATTTTAAGTTTCCTGTCTTACAAAAAAATCCCATTATGTAGCATCTGTATTTTTAGCAGTACCTTGACAAATACTGAGTAGTACCTGCAAAAAAGGGATACTTATTCACTGCACAGTTCACAGTGCTGTAATTGGAAACTCTATTGAAACCGTAAATACAGCACCTTCTTCTTTGGTGTCACTGAAACAGTTTCAGTATTTTCACATTTGGCCTTCTACGGGCATTATTTACCTGCCTTAATGTCAAGTAGATTTAGTCACACAAAGGGCTTAAGAACTGGATCTATTAAAAAAGAAAAAAAAATACAAGAGAAAACAAGATGGCCAATGTAAAGGAGACATTTAGTTCCATGCACAAGTTTAGTCCGAGCTAGGCTTCCTGGCTCTCTGCAGCGGAAGGTCGATAGAACATCAGCAACTGCCGCTGAGGAATGGTCAGCAACACATCTTGTTTACAACGTCGTGAAAGTAAATGGATTTGTTTGGATGTGCACCTAATTTAAAATGCAGTAATGAAGCAGTCTGTTACAATGCGGCTGGCAGCCTTCAAACACCGTCCAACAATGAGGATTGTTCCCGCTCGGGTTTTGATTGTATGGCGCTGTGTATATTACTGGTGGACAAATTACATCACAAGTCTCAGCGTAGTCCAGTTTTATTACACCCACAGTGCTGCAGTGCTCACATTCACCTGTGGTGTGAAGTCTTTCAACAATCATTATTTTTAATAAGTTTAGTCGTCTTGGTGTGCTGTGTTTGAGGATCATCGCATTTTATTGTCTCGCAATTGGAATCAATTAATTTGAAGGGAGCCACTTTCCCAGCTGGCATATCCAGTCAGCGCTTCACAAGTTGGTATTCTGCGGGAAAGTGTTTCACTTGCGTTGTCTAAAACGATAATAGTTCATGGGGAGAAAGGTATAATTGGTTACATGTGGCCACAGTGAACAGTGACGTGCTGATTGCTCTTTAATTTGCATTTAGCGTATGAAATCTCCAAAATGAAACGTTTTATCTCTGTAATAATCTTCGTCAACGTGACGGGTTGTGATGGATATAATTATATCTGTTTCATTAAAGCATGTGTCTTGCTTTTTTATCAAGCTTGTACTAACTTCACAATGTCATTATGGGGTGTAAATGTGATGATAGGAATGAAATCACACGTTGAGTTCTGAGGTCTCTTTTTTCTTATCTGCAGGTTAACAGGATTTACCATCCCGCCACCTGTGACCAGTTCTGGCTCCATTTTTTCACTGAGGCTTACCAGTGACTTTGCAGTAAGCGCTCATGGATTTAAAGTAGCTTATGAAGGTAAGGAGAGCGTCATTTCCTGTTCTTTGTCTCTCACTGTTTTTAGAGAACGAAGCATTTTACATAAAACATGACCAAATATGTAATCAATTGAATAGACTACAATGAGAAAGTTTCTCATAAATTGGGTCATCATTTTGAAGAAAAATACATAATTCGGGACGTGGTGGGTCGACACCATTTATTCTTCAGAGAGCAGCATGTGATCATGCATACTCCACCTGATTTCCTTGTGGACTTCCACTGTTGAGTTATGAAAACATTAGGTACTTCAATTAAGCAAATTAATCTCATATTTTCCGAATCAACATCCCTCCCCCAAAAGTCCTGAACCTTTTCTGTGACTCCAGAGGTGCATCTGAAATTGCATGGCAGATGGTGATGGGAATTAGTTGAGCTAATGGATGTACTGAGTTATCCGTGTTGAAGCAGAGCCGAGTGCAGCGGGGAGCTGTCTAAATATGAACTATCCTTCTGTGACCATCTTGCTCCCTCATTCTCCTTTCAGGTGAACGTCTTTGCTCATCCGTCTTTGTTTTTCCCCTTTTCATTCTTCTTTCAAGATTCATTTGATCAGTTTGGTTTCTCTTCCTCTCCGTTTTCTTTCTCCAGCTTGTCTGCATCACTTTACTTCACAATCTTTTAGTCATTTCGTCATGTCCATTTCCTGTCCAACATTGTCCTTTACCTGGAATGACTCTATACACTAGCCTCACTCCTCCACATCCCCCCCCCCCCCCCCCTACCCGAGACCTGGCCAGTGCAGGACCTCTCTCCTCTCCATCTGCCCATTTGTGCTCTCCCTCTGTCCCCTGCTTGGCTTTTCCTCCTCCCGTGTCTCCATTTATCTTGTTCGTAGTCTCCAGCAGGTTGCAGGGTTGAAATAGATCTCGTTCCTTTCCTTCATCTTTTGAATTTATAATATATCATAGAAATTCATGGAAGTTATCTTCTTATATAGCTGTGAGACCTTTTCCTCCTATTCAGAATTGGGGAAAAAAGGTATTTTCAAAAAATATTTTTCACAGCGAACACTTGTTGGACTGGACTTCACTTGAAAAATGTCGGTCATATTTACTATTAAGACAATAATGTGATAAAGAAACACTTAAATCATTTTCCTATGACTAAAGCACACTATTTAATAACCAGGTGTGCAAACTGTGTACAGCACACATCACATTGTAGATTCTGAAAGTTTATCTCTTCTGCTTGAGTCATATTGACTTCTTTCGGTTATTTGACTCAATGTGTGAAAATACGAAAACAATTTTTGATGTCAAAGCTGGAATACCAACCGATCCTGGTGCTTGAGGCAACTTTACACAAGTGTGATGTAGGAGCTTAAAGCCTGCAGTGTGCACAGATACAGTTTGATATTGGGGTGCTGTACTCTGAGGATATCTGATTTTATTTTTATTCCAAGAACCATTTAACCAATCCAAATGAACAGTTTTTTTGTGGAACCTCACACAAAGAGGAAGGAAAAGTATTGTGACATTCATTCCTCTGTCAATTTCTCCAGCCATATATTGACAATTTAAGTAATTCAAATATTAGTTTTAAAATACAAATGCTGAAGAAAGAAACTAGCAATTTCCTAAGGTCTATTCACATTTTTATTGATTCGATCAGAATTTTGTAAATTTGCAAAAAGAGTCCTTAAATAAATTTCATACCCCTTTGCAGTAGGCCAAAGTACCATTAAGACATTTTTGCCCCCTTATGGGAAACGCCAATCTATGAAACATTATCAGTTGAGATGGTACACTTGCATAATGGCAGATTCTCAATTTTTAGAAAGGGAGATGTTTCATTTCATCTGCTCAACAGGTACATTTCATATTTTCTCATTTTTTTTAATCGTTCACAGCATAGCGTTGAATATTTCATTGTCATCAACCCATGATTGTACATTTACATTTTTTTTCCCAGGATCCCTCATGAATGACATGTATTAGTGAGAAACTGTGCTCATCCATAATGTATTTCCCAACCACATAAGTCGCAGTCATTGCTGTATACCTTTCTCTCTTGTTATGCTGATATGGTTTGCTAAATCCTGCACATGAATATGTATATGCTGCGCATTCTTGTGGTGGAAAAAGTGCGATGCTTGTAGACTCTCAGAGATGATTGAATCATGCTTGCAATTAGGGGGATTCGAATCCACGAGCATGCAAAGGACACAATGAAGGACACGACCAGATGGAATTTAATTTCTCCACGGCCTGTCAATCTTTTATCAAGTGTGTTGGCATACCAACCAGCTTCAACTTTCTGTGAGTTATATTACCGAATAGTTTTAGCATTCTTGAACTATCACGACTCTGTGGACATGATTCTGCAACCCTGACGCTAACAGGGTGAAGTTGCATTTAAAAAGCAGTGCAGATAGTTTTCTGCAACACAGCTAAACAGAAGCCATTGGTGCTGTCCCAAGGAAAATGGATAGGCTGCAGTCA
>NC_137657.1:18834051-18883710 GCF_963422515.1 Blennius ocellaris | reverse complement strand
TCTCTCTCTCTCTCTCTCTCTCTCTCTCTCTCTCTCTCATTGTGTGCGAGTTGTAACTAAAAATCATAGCCAAGTGTTTGTTATGCTGAGTATATGCTGTGATCCTTTGAAGTCTGCAGTGTCTTCTTTTATATATATATATATATATATAGATAGATATATATATATATAGATAATGTATCAAAGATTCAAAGCACACGCTTGTAGTTTACAGTTGAGTCATAGAGGTCTCACTGAGTTAGAAATGCCATGCAGCATGATTGTAATGTTTGCTTTTAGTTTTCTGTTGCACAACAAATAGTCCGTGCTGATTATAATGTTGGGCTCCATATGCTTATATTGAGTTCACATTGCAGACTTGCTGACGCTATGTGAGGTTAAAGGCAATCAGTTGGCATCATATTTGCATTGTTAGATTATTTTTCCCACCTTAAGTTAAGTTTGCACATAATTTCAAGTTTAGCACAAGCCTCTGGTATTTAGGAGCAGCTGTTTTCTCTAGGTTCAATTATACCAACAACTTATTTAGAGGCCTCCAAATAGCATCTTTTGTAGGCTCACGGTTGTATGTAAAACACTTGATTTCTTTAGGGGGCTGTTCAAATCTTAACAAAAGTGGAAATCCTTTTTTAAAAAGTGCCTATTTCCCCCAGGTTTCACATTTACTTTTTCAGCTCAAATCAGCACACGGTTCTATTTGTATTCAATCACTTTCATCACAGTGGGGGGCCTCATCCAGAGCAACTTCTTCAAATATTTACAACATGTCATGTGCATTATTTCAAGGGCCGTGTCTGAGACACTGCTTATGACTTTCCACACACCAAAGGGCAGTGAGTCAGAGCTGGTGTAATTACAGCCAGGGTGCATCCATTTCCTTTTAATTAGTGACCTGGGGTTAGTTTCTTAAAACACTTACTCGTGAGAATGGGAGTTATGTTTCTCCACTGTCATGCTTTCAAGAACACCTCCCAGTAACAGTCCTTTTTTCCTTTCCTCCCTAGAGTTAGACAAGTGTTTCTAAAATCACATATCAGATAGTGTTATTAGCTGTATGAACATCAACTTATTTGTTTAATATGATGCAAATTTAATTCTTTGCTTGTTTTTTTTTTTTTATGAGCCTGGTATTTGAATGAAATATACATTTGCATAGAGCATCACTGGAAAGTTACTGAAGACTCTTGTGAATGTTTGAAAACATGGCCTGAAAATCTTTGAAAATAATTTATATGTTATTGCATTTTTATTTGGCTGAGTGCAATCTGCCCGATGTCCCAGCAACATCTGGCTGCTGAAATTAGTGCTCTGTTGAGGTTCATGGGGTGCAGTGTCTTTGGGTATGATTTGTAACAAGTGCAACAGTCCACTAAGTTTTGCGGTTTTAATTTCACTTGGTCACATTCAAGTCACAGTACGCTTCGGGTGAAAAGTAACGGAGAAAATGATTGTGGCCATGGAGGTACAAAAAATGTGGAACATTTTGGCTATTTCTTTTGAATTACTGAAGTATCACTGATGTATGATTGGCACCAACTGATGAGTGTAACAGGGATAACAGGTACAGATCTACTGTGTTAAAATCCTGAACTTGTCATTCGTCTGAGAGAATGTAGCAAAGGTATTTGCTTTACAACATTATGTTGTCCAGGTGTTCCATTTTTAGGGAGGTTAAAACTATCTGCTTTTTAGATACGGCAGTACCAATTTAGAAAAATAGGCACATTTTCTGACTTTTGTTTGGCAACAGTTTTTTGTTTTTATGATTCTATTTTTTTCACCTTTTGTGGTTCTGTGACTGAATTCAGTGCCAAACATGGTTACATTTCTAACCTGCTTTGACCTTGCAGTTGACTATTCAGCCCCTATAAGTATGGCTTATGTTTTTAATATTTCATAATGTGTTTTTTTGTAATGAAGTGGCTCCTAGAAAGGGAACGATAGGTCATCTAATATTGAAAATTATGTTACGGGTATTGCAAGCACTGCATTTCTTATACTTTCACTCCAAACTGGCTGCTGTATGGTATAATGTTTTGAGAAAGACTTTCTCTTTCACCTCCTAAATCAAACTCATCTGTAATTTGAAGTGCAAGGTGTCATACATTGGTGGTGTGGTGCATGAAATTTTTTCAGTATCATTGGCAGTGTTCTCCACCAAAAAGTCAGCCAAATAATGTTTGCCAGCCCAGCAGCCAAGTTTCAGCTTCCTTTTTTCCCCTTCCTTTTAATTGGGTTGTGATTGTTCCACAGCCAAAGCACTTTGTCCTTTTTTTTTTTTTTTTTTTCAAAGTTACTGCTACTGCTTGTACAGTTAATGATCGGTCAACTACTACTCGTGTGGTGCAGGGAAAGTGATGTCAAATTGTGAGTAACAACTGGTTGCATGCAGCACAATTCCTGGCTCTTTGATTTTTCTGTATTGCACTTTTTTTAATGCGTCTGTTTTAAGCTCGGCAGCGTGCTGAATTTAAATCCAAGCATCACGCTGTAAAGGCATATGGTCGTGACTTTGTAGATATTTAGATTGCCTTTGAAGTGCTTAGTCACACTTTGTTGAACTCAAAAGATTTGATATATCAAACAAATACATTTCAATTTCATAGGTTCCCTCACTGTCCCTTAGAGGTGTATTTTTTCTTTGTTGCCATGGATTCTGAAGGGCTGTTAGAGCTCATAATATGCTGCTGCATCTCGCAATAAAGCAAGGCAATGAAATTTTGAAAAAAAAAAAAAAGAACAGGTCAGTGGATAATGAATGAGGTTTATTCATGTATGTTGATGGCCCTACAGAGACTATTTTCTGCTATCTTTTTTAATCCATTTCCATACAGTTTTATCCAATTTCAGGTCACTGAGCAGTGTAGCTTATTACAAATGATAATGGGTAAAGATGGGGAATTTTAGAGACGAATAATTAACCTCAAACACTTCAAAGGTTTTGGCAGCTTTATGAAGACTAATACATTGTTGGCATTTTAGATTACGCAGACATAATTTACTTGGGTGACTTTGGCATATTCTTTCTGCCTTATTCTTGTTACTCTGTCTTTTTAGGTGTCATTTGTAAAGGACAGCAAACTGGGGGTTGAATATAATTGTGACACATAGTGCAGTGCTAATGACTCGAAGCTGATGTAGAGATGATGAGTGAAAGGCGTCTATGATTGACTTATGATCGGAGCAGAGGTCAGCAAAGTAGAGGACAGCCAGATTCCTAATTATGACATTTATATGCAACTACAACAGTTTGCATCAGCAGATTTGTAAACTAATGTTTACAGACATTTTAGGAAAGGTTCACCATGTCAGCCTGTTCAATATTACAGGAATAAGATGAACAGACCAAGTTCACCACACCCAGGCTGTCAATCACTAATTCACATTTATGTATTAATTTTTCCGTGCATTTGTGTAACTTGTGCAAATAATTGCAGGGATCAGGTCTAAATATATTTTACAGGATATTGAGTGTTTGTACGTTGTTTCTTAATTTAGTAATATGCTTATGTATATGAATGAAATAACGAAATTTTTTGATTTTTTTTTTAATGAAAAGGTAATCAGGTATCAGCTTTTTTTTTTTCCTATTTCTGTTGGCACGTTCTGGAGTTCATAAAAAAATACGAGCACATGCTTGCTCCCGTTTACAGTCTGTTGTTTAATTTTGCCCGTAAACATAAACAGCCGGTAAACCATGATGAGGATTTATACCGCATTCATTAGGGATCATACGTATGAGAGATGCGTTTTTGAGCATCTGCAATGTAAAGTGGATTAGTAATTAGTTTTCAGGAAACATTCTTGAAAATTAGCATTGAGAAACGTGACTTTGGAGAATAGTAAATAGTAAATCAGGGTCTCAAGTTATGCTCCTCACCATTTCTCTCAATCTCAAGTTTACTTTGCACGCTGTTTCGGTATGTTTAAAAATGCATTTCTTATTCCTGGCCTGCCAGTTGGAATAATTAAGAATAAACAGATGGCACATATCAAAAACACACATTTTGCTTGACTGCTCGATCAGGCTGTGTTTAGTTATTGGTTGATGGGATTATTGTATACTACTGTCAACACGAGTGCTCTCAATCAGACACGCACAGGGATCGCTCCCTGAATGCTCAGTCATGAAGTATTCTTTTATATAAACATGCAAATCACTTTGTGCTACACACAATGTATGAGAAGTGCTCTATAAAAAATGTTTTGATTTGGATGAAAATACAATGTTATTTGTTTATGATATGAAAACTCATAACATGCGTGCATATTCACCAGACACTTTTATTAAACCTATGTATTCCAAAAAATGATGCCTCAATATTTTGCTTTGAAAAATGAAGACTATGTTGGCAGCACTTTTAAGCCGCCTCAGATCCAGTATAATATTTAGTCTGTCGTCTGACTCGCATGTGTTAAAAGTTTAGTTATATAAATTCAGGTTAGCCCCCCATTGTGCCTCCAAAATGTCAGTCAGCATTTAAAGTCGGGCAGCTGACATGTGCTGTAATTGCGAAAGGAAATTGGTCCTGAAGAGCTCTTTTCTTCTTTTGTGGTTAGCCTTAGAATAAAAGGGTAACAGATGCATCTTGTGCTGGGAAATGAGAAGAATGGAGTAAAATCGTACACTGAAGGATTGTGTTAAGCGCTCATCTCTATATACAGTAGATGATCACATTTGTTTTCCACTTAACACAGTAATCATACCCAGTGCACTGCTAATGTTCAATAGTGTTCATCATTTTTTAGAAGTCTGAATTTATTTATTTTCGAAATTTAGATGTATTGTACTCTTGTGGTGTAGAATGCTTGGGTCACTGTGTTCATAGATTCTGTGCACCGGTTACATCCTCTTCCTTTTCACATTAAAATATGTCCTTCTTGTAAATCAATCAATGATAAATTGTAGTCAATTAAAAACTTCCTAATTTATGTGAAATATATCAAGCTAAATATAAATAGTATAAAAACGTTAACATTTCATTTAGTACAGTTTTGCTTTCTCCAAGAGGATCATTTGCACAATGCGTATTGCTCTTTTTGTTATACTGCAGTCTCTAATACCATGCAGAGCTTTATTAAGTGCTTAATATGCCATGAGTAATAATAAAGATTGTAATTAAATAATATAATTTGAAAGATGTTTGAGTCTCGCATACAAATATTATACATGCACAATGTTAATTCCTCAGGCGAGTACATTAAATTTGATGATTGACTTTAATATATTCAGCTGTTACTTGAAGAGACCTCGATAAGCAGTATACAGAGAAAGTGATATTCCACTTCAAAGATAGTGCATGGTGCTTATACAGTGAAAATATTCCTCATGACGTGACAAAACAGATAAATATTCAGTCTAACATTTGAATATCATCAAACTGCAACCAAATTCAGTGCTATTTTGTTCTCAGTTTTCTTTCCAATTTCAAGTGAAACTTAGAAAACTGATGACTGTAGTCTTTATTTAACATAAAGCTGGAGCTATAGTTTAGATGTCTGGAACATACAGCAAAATAAAAAAACTCTTCTGGCCCTGCAGTCATTCTCTTGCTTCGGTTTGCAGGGAAGTTATTGGAACGCCAGTGTATCACGTTAGCTGGCAATATGACAGACAAGATGATGTGATTTCGTTTTGCTTTTCTGTTTTTTGAGTCTTTTTCTCCCTGAATTCTCTCATTCTGATTCTACGCGGTTACCACTTATTCCTTCATACTCTGTTCTGCTCAGTTGAATGCCAAACCTAATTCAGTTCTCAAAGTACAGCTGACTTTCATGAAGCTTCATGAAGCAATGGTGAACATGGCGAAACAGCATAAGGAACATGGATCGCCACATGTTCAATTACTCTTGAACGCCTTACATTTTGACGGTATATTTCAACAGGGCTCCGTCTTCCTCAAGGGGCCTGCAAAGTAATGTAACAACTTGTGACTCAGTACTATAGTTTATTTAAGTTACAACAAAAATGTAGTGCACATCCAGTCCAATGGCTTCTTCTGTGAAGAGACATTTATAAATGTCATATAATTCTGCCACAGCAAACAAGCATTACAGATAATTCAGATACATAATTTGTCTACTGCTCTCATAACGTCTTTTTTATTACAATGTTTAATTTTCTTTTCTAGTACTATGTACCAGTCATTCTCTGCCCCACATTGCTCCTTACATTTATAGATTTTTGTTATTCAGTGAGTTCTTAAAGTAAGATGGGTAAGACAACAACATGGTGGTTTGAGACTCCTGGGTGGTGCATTTCATCTTCTGATAATTGAATCTCTTCTGTTATGAATTAATATCTGAATAACACATTTTCATGCAATTTTGATAAAATTGTTTGTCTTAGCTTCTAGTGTCTTGAACTCCAGAACAAAGACGACAATGCCAGCTCTGACATGTCAAGAAAATTCAGTTTAAACACAATGTATTTATGTCTCCAGATTAGGTCGAGCACATCTTGCAACATTTTCATTTTTGCAGCACATTGTTATTCTTATCGGCTTTCTCTCTCGTTTTCATTTTTCTAGAGCTCAGAAGCAGCTCATGTGGAAACCCTGGAGTTCCACCCAAAGGAATACTGAATGGAACTCAGTTCAACGTCGGTGACAAGATACGGTACCGATGTGTCACCGGCTACGTCCTGGACGGACACTCACTCCTCACCTGTGTGAACAATGCAGCAGGTGTGTCGGTGTGGGACTTTCCTGTACCAATCTGCAGAGGTAAGGAGGTCTTATCTCTTAAGATAAGTCGCTAATTCTTTTACCTGCATGTGATTAGATTTTTCCTTTCGCTGCACTACAATGTGACTGCAGGATATCATGGAGAGTTTTTGATGTTATCTTCATATTTCAGGGATCCTCTAAGAAATTCAAAATGAGCTTGTGATTGGTTTCTTTTGACCTTCTTATTGGAGTTCTTCAAATTCCTTAATGTTAATTGCTTTTTAATGATTGACAGTTTGATAGCTGTGTGATTGGCAGACTTGTCTGCACCCGTGATGTACTAAAGTCTGGCACAAGTCTTCATTAGAGCACTACATTTATTTGCAATCTGATGGGATGGAATAATTTTAATCACGTTGAAGAAGTTGATTGGAGTCTCCATGGCTCAAAAGGTTAATTAAATATTTATTCCTGTACAGCCAGTAGCTTAAATGCACTAATGCTGTAAGCAGAACTGGCACATCGACTATGTTTTTGCAGCTCCATTTGGGCTATAATTTGACTCCTGTCAAGTTGGAGAGTGATAAATCCAGTCTTTGTGCACCTTTTTCAATTTGTTCAATCACCTGTGATGCACATCCTGATTTATCAACTAATGATGCACAAGATAAAAGGTCCCCATAGGAGAAAGCTCAGTCAGTAATCTCACCACTTCAGAATACTTAGTTATTCTACGGAATATGCAAACTGAAATATAGCACAAGTTTGCACGTATGGTATAACTGCACAGGAGACCCGATACTAGTTTTTAGTAGGGTTTTTTTTGGACAAAAATGTACAAATCTACATTGCGTGAGGTATTGCAGTTTATATTTCTTACACTTGAATTGGTTCATAGGGGTTTTTGCATCATTTGCCACACAAAAACTCCCTCGCATAATCGAAAGTGCTGCTATGCCCTGGACTTGAACCCTTAATGTGCCCAGGTATCAGGATCATAGAGAGTAAGAAGACGTTACAGTGCAATGATGGTTTTAACTGACAGTTTGTTGATGAATGACTGGCAAGTGCTCTTCATATCATGCTGTTTATTCATTTCTGTGGGAGAATGAGACCTATATCTGGCAATTCAGGCAGCTGAAGATTTAACACATAAAACTCATCTCCGAGAAAAGATAAAGCCAGAAATATTTCCTGCATAAATTATTTAGTGGATAAACAGAAGATTATTCTGATAAAGTTATGGAATTAGTGGCTTTGGACATCAATTAACATGAACCTTCAAAGTTGACATGCATATCTTAATAGATGTCAAACTTTGCTTTGAATGTCATGTGAATCCCTTAACCCTTGATCGTTTAGTGCCAGGGACAAAAACCTGACAGATATATTTGTCATTTTGTGAGTCCATCGCCATTCTATACAGAATCCTCCAAGCTCATAGATCCTCAGCATTTGGCAAAAAAGTCCTGACTGAAAGCAATTCCAAAGTTACCTTCCTACCTGTCCAATATGATATTCTTCTCCTGAGTTGTTTTGTTATCGTGGAGGGATGAACCTTAATCAGAAGAACTATCCTTCACATCTACTCTACTGCTTCATCCAGCAGAGAGTGAACTGGTGCTGGAGCTGATCCCAGCTGATCATGAACAGAAGCAGGGGACATCGCGATTAAACTCACTCGCTCATTTTCACATCTCGGGGCAATTTAAACCCACCAGTTATCCACTGATGCATCTTTTTTTGAGGGAGTATAAAGGAGTACTCAGTGATAACTGGAGAACATGCAAACTCCACAAAGAATGACTGGGTGCCTTCTTGCCATGGGGTGAGAGTGATTACCACTACACTACTGCCCTGTTAGGAAATAGGCATACAATGTTTCACTGAATCACAATTCATTGTTTTGTGCTATTGGAATGTTTTCATTTAGTTTTGTTGGATTTTATTCAATGTAAACTGTTGATGTAAACTACCCATATTGTTTTTGTTTTGTAAGGAAGCAGGAAATAAACTCATGTTTAATTGAATACGTTAGAGGATTTAACTGTGGACAACTAGGACATTAAGACATTAAAAAACCCTACAAACATAAGAGACGGTATAAGAGCAAAAAAAAAAAAATCCCAATCCCAATACAATCCCCACACACCCCAAAGCCAGCAGAGCAAATTTGCTCATGTCAACTCATTCCACAGTTTGAGGCAAGCAAGTGGCTCAGCATATGTTTGAGAAATGACATGCTTGGAGGAAACAAAAAACAAAACAAAAAAAAAGACAAAAAACTGCCGATGTAGGATTCCTTTCCATTTAAGAATGGTGTTGGCCTCTATTGCCACAGGCCAGAAACATTGCTCCTTTTCAGGCCTGGGCACTGCTTGAGCCACACACTCGTCTAAATCCGGGCCGGCTCCTGTATACGGGCAGATGGTCCTTTGATCTTATTTCCTCAGAGATCCTGCCCTTTCTGCTCATCACCAATTGTTTCACACTAAACACACACACAGCAACACAAAATCTCCTCCCAATCCACTGTCCACCCCCCCGCTGTCTCGTAACACCTCAGTCTTTCATCCTGTCACCTTCTTTTTTTGCCCTCGTTCTCTTTCATGTTCCTCCCAGTTCTCCGCTCCATCCGTGTCCAACTTCCAAAGTCCCCAATGTTGGTCAAACCTTTGCGTGTCTGCGAGTGATAGAAAGACTGAGAAATGGAAGAGCAAAGTGCAAAAGAAAAATGCTATATTTAAAGCGGCACAATGAAGATGTGTGGTTGCAAATTTGGGTAATATTATACATAATTGCTTAAGCGTGGAATTATCTGATATAAGTGTATTGGCTGTGAAATGTCAACATGAATTTAATTAAAAGTGGTCACTTGCCGAGTTAACCCTCGAGGCACGACTATAGATGGATAAAGTGTTTCAATTTAGTTTTTCTCAGTCCGTCTCCAAAGGATGCAACCCACACAACCAATCCCATTTATTCATCTCTGTTATAGAGAAAAGTACAATTTACAGCACTGAAGGATTGAAGTGTCGGTGGGCATCACACAAATGCCATTATGGTTTTGTGTGATTTATTGAATCACCCTGACACCACTATATTCCTAATGTGCTCCGTGTTTATGAATGTACATCAAACATAAACCTGTGCTTTGGATCTGTCCCTGCGGATGGTGACACGAGACGTAGATGAGGAGATGTACATGCCAAAAAGACGGACAATAGGGGACTGAATCAACCCCACACGACAAGGAAGCAAATGGAGAATTAATGGCTACTCTAATTGTGAGTTACTACTGCTCCTCCCAAAAGCCCATTTTGATTCCTTCCATTTAAATAGTCTCTGGACATTCATTAAACCAGTCAGTGAGACGGCAAACAGGGACAGCACGGCAACATGAGAATATGCTCTATTGATACACTGTCATTCTTACTGCCAGCCAGTATCTGACAGAATAGAAAATGAAGGCACAGTAAAACGTTTTTGAAAACATTTCCATGTTGGGTGAGTTGATTGGACTAAACACGCAGTTCTCTCTGCAGTGCCTCTTAAACTCTCTGCATCAAATTGAGAATTTGAATATAAAAATGTGACTTGGACCGAAAATTCTTGCCATCGGCGAGTGGCCAATGAGTGCCAAGTCGTCCTCCGCAGTCAGGATTGATATACAAATAGCCTAATATCTTCACCGGCAGTGACTGCAAAACATCCTTGCATAAAATCCATAAGTGTGGAAAGTGTTTGTCTTGAGAATTGGGTTACCAGTACAAGGCTTTTATATTTAGTATGTGCTGGTTTCAAAATAACATTTAGATGACAATGAGGGTGCCTGCATTTCATGAAACAAAAAGGAATAAATCCCATGTGCTAATCCCGTATTACAACTGTGGCGGTGGAGCCCATTTGCTCATTGAATCCTCCTTGTCTTCACTCATAATTCATTTAAAGTCTGAACTTAGTCGGAGATGGTCACTTTAATGAATTGACCTCCAGCATTATGCACAATGCAAAATAAATTGTATCTCTGCCGACCCGGTGCACATCCTCAAATTCTTCAACCCTATTTAAAGTTTAACATGACTTGCAACTGAGCAAATGAGACTTACTGTAGACATTGTGACTGCTTTTACATTAACACAGGGATTATTACAAAGGAAAAACCTGAGGTAGTGTAAAAAATTATACACGAGTTCCTTCCCTTCTATCCTTGGGGGTGAATATTTCTAAGTAGAAAGACAAGTGTTGTATATCTGATCAAAGTCAAGGGGAGAGAGGCTTAATCCCTCCTCAAGTAGCATTAGATTGCTGATGCTGGGGATGTAAATGAGCTCAGCTTAAAGTAGTCCTAATCCTCGCCACCATCTTTTTTTCTTTTTAACACCACCAACGTTTTTAAAAGGGAGAGGGAGAGATCATTTTTAAATCCAGAACATGCTCTAATGATTTGCTAAGCAACACATTGCCCAGCATTCAGTGCGCCTTTCATGTTACTCAACCTCCTTGGCAAACTCTACCTTACATTCTGCCATGCGTCTCATTGAAATACTGCACGCGCTGTATGCATGAAACCTGTGAGGCATTATCTAGTAAAAGCCATTTGGAATTTTTAAGCTGCAAAGCGTTTTTTTCTTCAGACAGCAGTGTGCCTGTGCATGATTTACAGCACTATGCATGGATGCTCCCCAAAGAAACCACGAAGACGCTTGCCTCGCTGCTTCTGTAGCACAATGAATTTCTCTTAACCATCTACCTAATTTTCCTGTGCAATTTGTCGACAACTTTAGACACATTAATGAGTTATAAGTGTGGTTATTATGATTAAATGTGGCTTTGGACATATATCTCATGCTGTCAGAAAGCCCTCTGCTGAAATATTGGTGATTAATCTACAGCACATAAACCAGCGAATGACTTGCACCTCTACTTGTTGCTTTAAAATAGAAAAAAAAAATGAATATTGCTTCCACACCACTGCCATAGCCATGATTTCCAGGGGATAAGAAAAAAAAGAAGCTTTTTTTTTCATTACTGGTCACTTCTTTTGTCCATTGCTTTACACTGCTACCTCTTGAGATGAATGATATTCGCCAATGATCAGAGCAAATGTCCATCATCATGGAAGCCACTTCAGATAAAACCATAAAGCAGCTTTCCCCTCCAGTATCATATCTTGATGTTCAAAGATCTGAGAAACAAGAGGGGCTTTCATTTTTGTTTACAGTTTGTGCAAGGAGCTTTTTAGCCGTCGTCGCCATCTCTATGATAATGTTAGTGGTATCATTTTCATTTTCAACAGTGGCAGTTGTGTGTCCTCTGTGTCTTTTAGTCAAAACCCAGGACATAAACACTGCAGGATGACAGCCTGTGGTTTTCGCTTAGTGCAGAAATGCACCGCAAGGTCTAAGTTAATTTACTTTTATCTACAGTACTGTGTCTTACAGCTCTGTGTTGATATTTGATTGATTTATGTATCATGTTTCATCGCATGATGCCTGAAGGCCCTGGCAGATGCCCTGCAGATTCTCAGATAATTGAGTGAGATATATTCCTTTCACGTTGAACAATATGAAAATATGGACAGCTTTATGCCATAAGTGCATATGCAATTTAGCGAGAGCTTTTATCATACAGCGCTGAAGGGGAGTTTAAAGAAGTGTTTAGATTTGAAGAACCTTGGGGTATGCAACATTTTTTCCTTTATTTCGCTGCAGTTTTCGTTTTACTTGCAAATCAAGCTTCTATAAGATGCTGGCTTGTTGTGGTGGGTGATGAATTGAAATGGATTTTTATTCATCACTGCCAGATGTTTAAAACTTAATTTGCTGCTTGTGTTTGTACATGTACTCTAAACAGTTGGGTTTCATTAATTCATGGAGCAAGGCTATATTAGTGACACGAGCTGATGTTACAACAGATACTTATCAATTTAATTTGGCCCAATTCTTAAAATCTTATATAAAATCATAGTGTCGAACTGGGAACATGTTTCAAGTTACATGTTTCAACATGCTATCGTCACAAGATTTTTCAGAATCTCTTCTTCAATGCAAGCCAGGAAATTTAATTAATTCTTGTGTTGATTAACCCAAAAAATATTTTAAAAGCAGGGCTGGTCATCCAAATTGTGATTACTTACATTACTGTAAGAATGGCTATTAATTAGGAATTTATACATTTTATTTTTACTTTTTTTTTCTACAAGAATACAATTTAAACCGTTGACTCAATTTTGTCTCTTCTGAAATTGTAAGTTGCTCCTGAAAATGTAATAAAAAAAAAAACTTAACTGTAAACTGTTCAACTAGATTACTTAATTTGATTTTTAAAAACAATTCTAAATTATATTGTTTTATAGTTATATATTTATTATTTTTACAATATAATCTAGTATAATCAAATGAGGGAAAAACTAACAAATACTGAGTGTTTAAAAAACCCCAAAACAAAACCAAAAACACATTGTACTTTTCCTTAAAGTCACTACTGGCTCAAGTAAGTGACAGTAAGCAAGGTGCTTGCAGTGAAGGTGGTGAGTGAACACACTGTATTTATTTATAATATATACAGTATTAAAGGCAAAAAAAAGGCTTCGGTGGTAGTGGAGTCTGAACACAGACAGGCAGGCAGGAAGCAGTCAGCAGCAGCTCTCATGTAGTTGTCAGTGGCCTTCATTAGCTGCCCCCACAGCTGAATCCACTTGGGCTTTATCAGCCAGCCTGACAGAGGCATGGGTGGGTCCAAACCCTGGGCGTGACATGCACACACAGGAGGTGAGGAAGGAGCAACTGGAGGTACACACACACACACACACACACACACACACACACACACACACACACACACACACACACACACACACACACACACACACACACACACACACACACACACACACACACACACACACACACACACACCACCTTCCCAGCCAGACACACAGGCCTGGAGAGCCAGAGCTGTGACATTAAGTATTATTGGCAATATGATTTGAGGAATGTAGCACTAGTTGCACTTAAGTAAGAAGTTGCTGTACTTTTTCCCACCTCTGTTTGAAAATAGCAAATACATCAGTTTCACATATATCCCCAATTGCAGGAGGATCCAGACTTCCAGCTTTCCCTTATAAGATCTAACAAAGATTATCTTGAGATTATTTGGAATTTGCTGAGATAATTAATTGTATTGAAGTCCATGAGGTTATGACTTAAAATCTATGGTGTTATCTGTCTTAAATTCTTGTGACAGTGTGTCTGCATCCTCCATACTCTGCACAGTGTGACCACGAGAGCAACCTACATCTGCGAACAATCTATAAAATAAAGAGTGGAAAATGATTCGTTGATTGATTCACTGATCAGAAATCAGAACAAAAGCTGGACATTAACCATTTACATTCCGAAGAAAGAAAAACACCATATCTACATTCAGCATTTTTTTTTTTTTTTTTACAGACCCATCATTTTCCCAATGCATAAATGTAACAAGAACAACAGCTTGCTTTTTGGTTTGTTTCATTTCGTCCCAAAATCATCTGCGTGTCCATTGATTACATTCAGAATAGCGTTTTTATATTTAAATGTGGTCTGAACCATTGTTGCTTTTTATTTGTTGTAAAAACAAAAAAGTGTACTTTATGTATTTATGTCTAATTGGACTCTATTGGTATCTTGTGTCACTGTATTCTGATGCTGTGCACTGAGTAATACTGACCCGACATTTAGCCTTTCATGAGCTCCTGCGTTGGTTACTGTTGTAAGATGAGTCCATCTGTTTTGGATGGACAGTATGAGTATATATGTGCAAATGAATTTGGTTTAAATCTCCTTATAAGATGCTCTAAAATGACCATGTTTTTTGTGCTTTAAATGTTCAGCTATGCTGAATAGAGACATATGTGATTCAGTATGGTACCCATAAGTGGTCTATTTGTGTTTAAAACCACCACTCATTAATTTTACATTTCCTGTGATACTTGTTCTTTCTTGTGTCCAACCTTGTTTCCTATTTTACTGTTCCCTGTAGTCAAGGCACTTCTGGAGCACAATAATTCTCACTGACAGCCTCACTACATAATAGACTGCCTAAGTAATATTGAAGGACCCAGCTTTAGAAATGACAGTGGAAAGCAGACTTATATCCTCTATTACCAATTTCACTAGCTTATTGCAAGCAGTGTGTACAGTTGTCTATTTGAATTGGAGTGGAGGGGGAACAATTTTTTTTTCTTCTTTTGATCAGGATCCACCACCGGACCATAATAGCCTTGGTAGATATTGACCAGACATCAAAACTTTGAGACCCCTACTTTCTGGATCAAACAAAACCTGCCTGAGACAGATAAATTAATTAATGAAATATAATAAGTTCAGCACTGACCCTGTATTGTTATTCTCACAAACTCACTATTCAGACCTCTGAGAAAAATCTCAAAACTTTAACATTTTACTTTAAATTTAATTTTTACTTTAATAGAGTTAGTTAGTTTAATATAGTTACTTTAAATCATTTCAGCAATCTTCAAAATTAAATCCTGAAATACTTTAGCTCATAAGACTGTAATATTACAGCCATAGATATTGTGGGAGTAATGGTAAAGTGACTCCTGCACTCATGATTGTGTTACAAAAGTAGGATTTACTGAACCTATTTTATTTTATTGCTCGTATGATGAAGTGCAATAGAGGGAAAGTTTTTATTTGTTAAAATACAGCATCTGTTTATTCTCCACCATTCACTTAAGAGAGTGCAGATTTAAAGAGTTCATGATCACAGTCGAGAAAGAACACGTTTACTTCATTATTGTATCTGTGTGGAAAATGTGAGTCTTTTTTACAGGACGGAACCATTTAGTTCTGGTAAAACTGAATATAAAGTAGGAGAAAAGAGCAATGTATCATTTGGGATTGAATTGTAATTGTTTTTTAATCATAATCCTAAATATAATTGGCGATAACATTAACCAAAACTGCCAAAATCAATTAAATGAAGTACTGGGAATACGAAAGCACTGAAAACACAATCCATTACCATAATCGTAACCATTACCAACATCTACCATTGTAGGCCATCAACATTTTATTGTGTTGTAAAACATTTTTTCATTTAGTATCAAAATTGAAAGTCTGGTGTTCTGATATCGATAAAGAAAGAAGAAAAAAGGATGTGACTTAAGACGAGGCAGAATGTATCCCTTAGTGAATAATAGAAGCTCATGTGTGAAATGTTTAGACAGAGGATGAATCAATCTTGAAGATCCGCTCCTGGAGGAGATGGCTCTGACATCTTCAGGTGTTTGTGTTGAAGCTTGCGTTCGGACTTTCTCTCTGACATTTTCCTTTTCCTTTTCCATCCTATCGACCAGTCGTCTCTTTCTTAGTTCATTAGAAAACTCCAATGTTCCTCTCACCCTTTCCTCTTATGCCTTGTGTCTTCTCTTTTCCACTTGTCTCTTTTTCTTTTCTTTTCTTTTTTTCCCTGTCTTTTCCCATCCTCTCCCCTACACTTGCTTCCCTTCTCATTATCTCTCGCCTCTCCAAAACGTCTTTCTTGCTCAATTTGCCTTGATGGTCATGAGGACATTTTACACTGCCCTCCCATCTATCATCAAGGTTAAAAAGTAATACAGCGCCGCTGGTCCCATTCTGAAGCTCTTGATATTGGATTCATTTCAACCGATGGCCAATAACGCCACAAATCCTTCAGTTACTTCTTTGAAATGCCATCTTAGATTTATGGTGGAAAAAAAAATATATTCCTCACTTGGGGTTAGATTTAAATGTTGAATAGTATGACTATAAACGGAATTCTATCATATTTCCACTACTTTTTTGTGTAGAGGGCTGCTAGCATAAAACACATGAGACTCTACCAAGCCTGCCCTTGGTGTCTCCTGCAAATGAATGTCTCCCCTCAATAGGAATCATGCATGTATGGACAACATTGATGTCACACACAGTATCAATTTCCCATCTCTTCCCACCCTGTAAATACTTTGATCAATTGCTGTACTTGTGCTCGTGTGTCAAAGGACCATGTATCAACCTAACGAGCAGCTCTTCTTTTGCCCCCTTCATCTTCTTTTGAATTTTATACATCCACTTCCTTGTTCCTTGACCAATCGTGTAATGCAGCATACAGGAATGTTCCGAGGCTGGCAGCTCTGACAGCCCTGAGTTTGAGCACTGAGCCATCAAAGGTTTCGCCTGGCACAGCTGAGTGTCACATATTAGTCTTAAATGATGTGAAAACTGTGAAAGCCCTGCCATCATTAGAATTCTTCGGGGAGAAAAAAAACGGATACAGGGATAGAGGGGAGGGTAGTGAACAATAATAGAAAAATTGGAGAGGAATGGGGGTTGGACTACTAAAGCTAAAGGAAAGGGAGCAGGCCGATGTTACGGCAGAGTGCATCAACATTCACATGATGTACTTTGCTGTGCTCACATTTGAGAAATTAAGCATTATAACTCTGTTTATTACTATTTGTGTATGTCTTGTAACGTGAGGGGGCTCGGCGTAAACAATGATGAATTACTGACTCTGATGGAGAGAGAGAGAGAGAGAGAGAAAGAAGAGAGAATCTTGTATAAAGGAATATTCATGACTTATTCCTTTGCATGGAGACTGCAGTAAAGTAAGCTGTGACAGAATGAGCACACTGTTAATTTGCAAATTGTGCTGCCAATTGCTACTCCTCTGAAAGCTTCATGATTCTTGTCACTCTAAAGAAAACACAAGCAACCTTTTAATTTTCTGTTTGATATCATTAACATTTCCGATTATCAGGCGAGATTATGTTGTAGAAGTTGGACTTGTGATGTGTGAATGTGTGAAAAACAAAATTGTGTTGGAAGCGCAGGCTCGGTTTGCAGCTCCAGTCTGTCTGTGGCTTGCATTTATTTGAGGGGACAGAAACATAATGTCTCATGCCTCCAACCACTTTTCCAAATGTTGAACTTTGAGTAACAGGTTCAAAATAACCTTGGGATCTCTTGTCTATTTTACTACCCTTAATCCCTTTTGCCCTGTTTTTTTCTTTTTTTCTTCCTTTGGTGATTGACAGCGGAGGACACATGCGGTGGTACCCTCAGGGGCTCCAGTGGGCTCATTTCCAGCTTCGATTTTCCCAGTGGTGACTCCCCGAGCACTGGCGGAGGTGGAGGTGCTGGAGGCCTCGGAAGCAGCGGAGAGTGTAAATGGACAATACTGGCAGATCCAGGAGACACCATCTCCCTGGTGTTCACAGAATTTCAAATGGAGGAGAAGTCTGATTTCCTGGAAATAGAAGGATCAGAACCACCAACTATATGGTGAGTTGCCCTGTGAGAAAATGAAAAAGTAGTACTTTTGATGTGTTTTTACTGTGATCGGAGATATGCACGTGCATTTGTATTTGACAAAGACCTTGATGGCAATGTGATTTTGTGGAAAGTTGCATTGTATTTGTTGAAATGCAAGTGGCGTTATCACAATTGATTGCATAAAAATGTGTGCTTATAAAACATCTGCAAAAAAGAAACAATAGATTTTTAGTACTCTCGTAAAAGTCTTCTTGTGGTCTATATTCTGTTCAAGAAACAGGGCTACCAAATTGAACATAAACTTAAATCTCAGAGAGTTGGTTCATTTTCCCAGTATGTAGTCAGTTTTTATTGACATGTTAAAGTCGTAAATTCGTAGAACGTTCAGTATTTCAGTCGGTGCTTAAAGACCAAAAGGTACAGCAGTCAAAGTATATAAAGATCAATTCACTCAAGCAACTTACAGAAGAAGAAATTCAAAAGTATCCCCATGTAAAAGAAGCAATTAAAAAAAAAATCTAAATGATTCAATTATGAATAGAAACTTGGAACAATAAAACATTAATCAAACAGTGGAATGAAATTACCCAATCTGTCCTTGGTGCCTACGGTGCTGTTTTATCATAACAACCACATAAAAACAATGGGTCCAGAGAAAAAAAAGATGGATTTGCATTGTAGATTTAATGAGTCATGAGATTTGTACTTGCTCTCAAAGCTTACAGTGAGACACAATGAGACAAAGCTGTATTACCTGAAGTTGATATGTTAGTCCTGGTAAAAAGGCTTGCAAGCATGTCGTGCACATTTTAGCATTACTTGAAAATCAGCTGGATGAATTAGAAACTGAAGTTGGAAAACATTGGACCGCAATACAAATGAGCCTTTAATGAATTTTCATGGAAAGCAGTGTGCAGAAAGATTTTTAAATACACCTCATGGTTCTAATTGAATTAAATCAATTCAGAGAGATTCCTTGTTGCATAATTAAGAATACACTTGAATAACAATTTATCGACAAAGTTTTGTTTAAAATGCAGACTTGGCATGATTCAATTTCTGTCTTTCTGCATTGGGGTTGATGTTGAAGTCATTTTCATCTGAAACAAGGATATATGAAATGGCTTAACCCTCAACCTTCAGCCTAAGGTTATTCATCTCCTTTGCATGCTGTGCGGATGGGAGTATCAGCCCGCTTTATGTGATCCTGCCAGGCATTAATTATAATTGGATGGAAGAAACCCCAATCAATCAGTGAGCTACAAGCTCTGTTGTCCCTGTGAGTTGTCATTTGGAGTCGGAGGGAGAGAGGGAGGCAGACACTGTGTCAGTGAGAGACCGAGGCAAAAGGAGAGGTGCTCCGAGTGTGGTGATGACTGCTAAGTATTGTATGTTGACGTAACTGAGAAGACTGTGACAGGGAGCCGATATGGGATGACACTGATGTGTTTTGACAGACCATCAGGTAACCCTCTTCTCATAGGTAGGAGAGCTTGGGAATTAACTCTTTCATTGACATGGATGCATTTTCCATTTTAAAGCTTCTAACCCATTTGTTTCAACTGGTCGTGAGGCAGTTGCACATGTAATATTGACAGTTCACTCTGATGTAATGAATTATTGACTGGAGTATTTGTTGAGGGATAATGTTGTATTTTATTTTGCCACTAAATTTCTCACACGTACACATAACTAGCCCCTCCAACATCTTGCAAACTATTTTGCAGAAAACGCCATAATCAGAATTGAAGGAAATGTTGGTATCGCCACCTATGAGAACCAGTTTCTGAAATTTTAATTCCGCAGTTTTTCCATGCAGCTTCTTGATTTAATGAATGAGTGTTTCTTGATACCTGTCTGAATGTTTGACTGCTAGTGATTTGGCCAATTTTGGCATGTTTCATCATAAAATTATCTTGCCTTTAAAATTAAATTTTTAATGCAATAGCCACTCTAAATAAAATTATATAAAAAAACTGGACTGTACGTATATTCTTTTTAAAAATCTGCTACCGTTTCCTCTTTCCGTTTAACATTTCCTTTATGTGCGTACTTGTCCTATTTGTGTTTTCCTTTCAAAGATACATTTTTGTTACTGCTTGGGGCAGACAATAAAGTCTGTCTATCTGTATATATGAAACGATATCGAAATGCTGATTACAATGGTGATACTATCGTGTTCTTTGTAATTCCATTACATATTAATATGTTACAATATGTTTATATATTTTCACAAGTCTCATGACTTGCATTTGAATGCATGCTTAATAACCTGAATATACAGTTGAATTAATCTTGTGTTCCCCCTGATGTTGTCCATTAACAAGTAATTAAAGGTTGCAAAATGATTATTGGGAGAACAAAAAGCATTCACCCACATTCAGCTTTCTTAGTGGTTTCAATCAATTCAATCAAATCTTTAAAAATAACTTTTTAAACAGGTAAAACAGTTTAAGAAGCAAAACTTTCCTTTCTAGAGGTTTTTATGTGTTTCTTTGTTACCGTATATCACTTTTAGTTTGTCGATGACGTTATCATACGTCACTAAATGTCAGACGCTGTCAGACAGAGTTTTAGTTTTAAGCACCATAAACCAAATGGGACCCAGGGAGCTTGAGTGCAGCAGGGCTACAATATTAGAGCAATGGCTACAACTTTCCTTGGTAAACACATTCACACCAAATTAATCTTCCATACACATAAATTTCATTGCTATCACTCGCTGACTTTTTATGAATGTTTGCGGCATGCACAAGGCCGTTGGACAGCTAAACTTTGAAACACCCTAACATATAGCACCAGGTGCAGGCAAGAAAACTGTCAATTTACCCTTGGAGGTTTTACAGCTGCTCAACAGTGATTGACAGCCAGGAAACTCAAATTCCGCTAGATTTAACCTCACCTGTTCATTTTCTTCAGGATTTGAAATGTGATCCAACTTGTTATCCACACTCAACCTGTCTTATTGCATCATTTGACAGGACACACGGATGCAATACAAATAAAAAGTTGCAGATTTCAAATTGTTATTCCCAAACTATATATTTTGTTATGTTTCCCAAAAATATAAATCAGCAATGTCAAAGTTGCTAACAACATTTCTAAAGATGAAAGAAAACATGTTCATTTAACCTGAAAGCCAATCCCAGATAGCTAAATCTTCAAGCTATAAAAAAAAAATCCAAGGCTATGGGGAAAAATGCTTTTCTGAGGACTCTTTAATGCCTTTTATCCTTTGATCAATTGAAGGTTTCTATCATATCTCTGCAAATGAGTTTATCGATTTCATTGTAGTCAGGCTCGAGAAGGTTGGTGTGAGGCTACACATCAATCATTGTAAAAATACACAGATTTTTTTTTCCTTCCCTTTTTTATACAAAAGCCAGCATTGGACTCTGGCAAGGCCTTGGAAAACAATTCTTTATTTTTCTGACCTTTTCTGTGATTGTTCAGCCCTGTCCATAAAGGGCAGAAAGGACAAGTTGCAGATTACTTGTCATTATTTAAGAACTGGACCCACAACATTAAAACTGAAAAGCTTTGACAATATTAGATGCAGTCCCCCCACCCCCTGCATGTAGCCGATATATTTAACCTATTAGATTGAACCTGAAATTTTAGTTGTTGTTACATCACCAAACAATTACAGCAGTTTTCTGGTTGGTTTGCAGAATACAAACAATCATTTTCCACCAGAGGGGCTAAATGGTTGTCAGAGGAAAATTACAATTTTCGAAGGAGCTTGAAAGCAAGAGGTGCCCTGCGGCTAAATTACTTACTTTGACTAAATCATCATGTGTATTATATTCAATGTCTCCATTCTGGGATTCATTATTGATATTTCCACACAAAAACAACCCACAAAGAATCTTCCAAAAGCTCTGCTTTAAAACTCTTGGTTTTGTCAGTCTGGGGGGGGGGGGGAAATGTTTTGGTTAAAGAAGTGCTGGCTATAATGGCAACATGTTCATTGTTCTCTGTAGCCAGTGTGATCAGGGTGGAGCAGAAGGGGAAGACATCACTGGCTCCTTCCTTATCACATAAAACATTCCTTCAATTATCCTTCAATCCCTCGTGTCAGATTCTATAAAATATAGGTGGGAGGAGAAGACAAATTCACCTAGCCCTATCTTTTTGACATGTACGAAGTGATCATTCATTATCTGCGGTGCACTTACTCCTCGCTCACTTCTCTGTGAAAGTAAGTACAGACACCAGAGATTTCGGCTTATCGCTTTGGCCTCGGGGCCACACTTGGCCACAGTCCCTGCACACTGGGACTCGTTAGGTTGGTATTTTGATGAGGTTGCCGTGCTCTCTTCAACCTCCCATCCTATCAACTCATGCGCATTTCACTCTGAGAAGTTCACGAAAACCCTCATGTATGCCTCACAGACCTACGTCAAAAGCATCCACCAATTGCCCATGAGAAGCCACGAATCAATGATATGAAGCAAATTAAAACTTTGATGAAGTCGAGGAGTAATCTCCAAAAAGCCACACTGCATATATATGAAGGAACAAATACAGTATGAATCAATCTACCGAGATAGTGTCGCATTGAGAATCCATATTTTCACCCCATTGGTCTCTCATCTTTTGTCACTCAATAAGACAACAGTAGACCACTTTCTTGTTCGTATTTGATGAGTAGAAAAGGAAGTCCCAACTTTCCAATTAATTCACTTTATTATAGTTTATTATAGTTACATAGACATGCTTGTGATGTGCAGAAATGTTGTATTGCAAAGCAAGTTTTTGGATAAATCAATAATGCACTAATTACTTTGCTTGTTATTTGTGATAGCACTTTCAACCATATAGGTCATGAACAAACTACAGTCACAATTTGCTATTAAAGTTAAAAGAAGGAAAAATATTTGGCAAGCTATACATTCATTTTCAATCAACTGCATGGAGTGTTTCCTCTCTGTCAGTCGTCGGTCTAAAAAAAAAAAATTAAGGCGTTAATTACATCCCTGCATCTGAATATTGTGATATCCACCTTTGAGTGAGCTGGGCAGAGTAGCAATCCCATTATAATATCCTGCCTATTGTTGTTAGCTTTGTGCTCTCATTGCTTTATGTTGCTGAGGGACTTTTGCATGCAGGCTGCTATTGCATAATCGAAAAGAGTGGTTTGAGGCACATTGATGCAAATTCACCCAGCGGAGTAAATCCTTACTAAGGTGTCATTAAGCCCTTATTTAGTGTTAATGGTGCATCATGTTTCACTTCCTCTGCTACGCTTTGCCCTTGTGACAACAATATATTTACCTCGACTAGCTTTAAATATGTTCCATCACTACTCTGGAACTTGGAGGCTGCTTGTTACTTCTAGATACGTACAGTTTTATTATGACAATCCATTTTCTTTTTGGCTTCCAGAGAATATCTTTCCATAATTTGTAGGTTTTGCTGCGCAATACACAGAGGGAGTGTCTTCTGGTTTCTCTACCTGAAGGCTGCGCTTATTCATTCAGCCCGTATATTGGTGTCATTAGCATTTCATCAATGACGCAATGAGCGAAAAGGTCAACTTTTGTGTGAAAATCAATTACCTTTTAACTCCCCTCTAGGAGCTGCCATCATCTCCCCTTGTGATGGATAATTTGTTTTAAACAGATCAGTATTTAAAATTTGCATTTAGTTTGCGCATCAGTTAAAATAAAATATGTGACAGCCTATAAAGTGATGGAAAGCTCTCATTTAAACACCTGGGTCTTCTGCTGTAATCAAAATAAAGACTCAAATGTCAAGAACATTTTGTTCTGATGCCTGTTCTTCACTCCAGTGGCCACGAACTGGGAAAAAAGTTACTGTCGCAATTGTTTCTCTTCAGTGTTGTCTTCCTGCCTCTTCTCCTTTCACTAACTGCCAATTTCATTTCTTTTATTTTGCCCTTATCTCTCTGCCCCTCAGGTGTCTCTGTGGTAAATGCCAAAGAATTACAAAGAAAAGTGACCTTAAGCACAACTGCACACAACAACAACAACAACAAAAAAACATTCACGTGGGTGGGCACGCACGCTCACAGTTTGTTTGTTTTTTTAATAAAGCGAGACTATTTGGAAACACGGGGTTCAATTGCACCGTGCTCTTTTCCCCTCTTTTCTAAGCCACAGTTTAATAGATCCAGTGGCATCGTGCTCTATTGACTGTGGTATGACAGGGTACACAGTGGTGGAATTGCAAGGCAATAGGAAGACAAAACAAACAGAGCTGGTTAACCAGACAAATGAGAAGGCTTCTGGCAGCTTTAAGTCTCTTCGATTATACAGCGCCCTCGATGCTGCGGCCATGTGCTGAACAAAAGCTCTGATCTACAACTAGACACAGACACAAAGGTGGATATAGTCAGGTTTCACACAGTGACTTTGAGTCACACAGACCAGTTGGATTCACAGTTACGGCACACGATACATTTCTGTTTTCCTTCTTCCCTCACAAATTCATCCATCCATGTTTCAAAACTGTGTGAATAAAGTTCCAGAGTCAAATCAACAATTTTTTTTCTTTGATTGCACAACTGGTTGTCATTTTTTTTTTTTTAGCATGAAATCTT
Organism: Blennius ocellaris; assembly: GCF_963422515.1. Lineage (NCBI taxonomy): Eukaryota > Metazoa > Chordata > Actinopteri > Blenniiformes > Blenniidae > Blennius > Blennius ocellaris. Next base: position 18,859,174 of record NC_137657.1, on the reverse strand, counting down.
GTTGTGGTACATGGAATGGTTGTTTAAAAAAATATTTTATTGAGCCAGTTTGTTTTATTTGCTAATATTTGTAATGTCTTAATTGAAGTCGTGATATCGCTTCCTGAGATTCTCATCCACTGATTTTTCAGATTTGCTAATGTTGTTTTCCATTTTTAATAACAGGAACAGATGAGAAGTACTGGGAAAGCTGTGGAGATGAACTAAAGTCAAAACAGATTAAATGTTTTCTTTTTGACTCTTCATGCTCAGGCTTACTGGAATGAATATTCCAGCACCCATCATCAGCAACAAAAACTGGCTACGGTTGCATTTCGTGACAGAAAGTAACCATCGCCACAAAGGCTTCAGGGCTCAGTATCAAGGTAAGACGTGGTTCTTTCATTTGCACGTTGTAACCGAGGACGGCCCTTACTTAAACGAAAAAGGAAAAACACACTGTAATTACAAAACATGTTTTTGATCTTTCTTAACTGAATATTAAACAGTTTGATTAATACCCTCTGTAGAGGGCACAGAGGCTTTTCCTGCTTCAAACCATTGACTTCAAAGGACCTTGTTAATCAAATATTTGAAAGATAAATACTGTATATACTCCCCCCTTGGAAAAATTCAGCTCTGTTACACTCAGCTATTCATTACCCTCACGTTGTTCTCTGGCATGACTTTAACGTCGGTGTATGTGCTGCATATAGTCTTTCTCAAATCCTGGCCCTGAGCCAGATAGAAACCCTGCAACTTCACAGTAAATGGCTCAATAGAAGCCTGGACTAGCAGGCGTGTTGTGCACTCTACAGTAAATTGATTCATGAACTCAACTCCATAAGAATTCCCATTCGTCATTTGTTGCAGTGTATTGTTGTGAAGTGATTAAAAGAAATTGCAAATGCTAGAGGCAAAGGATTTCAAGTCAAGACAAGCGCTTGGAGATTTAATGAGGAAGTATACTTTAGAGCATATAATCATCATCTGGTCATAAAATCCTATCACATCCTGTTTGTGTAACATCTTGAAATAACCAGTTGACCTAGTGGGTGGCTCAGAGGAAAAGCATCATCCCAATGTTTTAGAATTCAAATAGCCTTGTTTTGCTTGATACATCACTTATTGCTCTCGGCTCTTCTATTGATGACAGCTACTTGCATCACCTGGCTTTTGTTTGCAATCTGGCCCCAACTGTGTTTAATTAGTATGTCTTAAGATAAGTACCATTCAGTCCTTTGGCTGTTTTTTTTTTTTTTTTTTTTAATTCTTCATAGGATTTCTCCCCTGCAACTTAAAACTAGTCAATCTGCCTTCACCGATCGATTTTCATCCACTGTTTTAAATGTAGGAATTACACAAACAGGCAGACATTGAAAACTAGTTTAGTTTTTACAAAAGAACTCTGGTGAGCCTGGGGAATACATCATAGCCGGTGGACTCGATGCTTTATCGAAAAGCATGCACAGCATTAGCAATGATAGTTTGATGTTCTTCACAAGACAAGAGAAAGAAACACTTGTACTGTATCTTCTCACATCTAATACTGTAACTTCTTTTATCTAATGAACTCTTTCTATTGCTCTCGACCAGTGAAAAGCTCTGGAGAGCTTAAATCCAGAGGGGTAAAATTATTACCAGGAAAGGACAACACTAACAAACTGTCTTTGAGTAAGTCTTTTATTTTTATTATGCAACTGTTTTCATTGTTTGGATTTTTATTTTTGTTTATGTAGGACTTGTGTTTTTGGTCTTGGTTTCTTTTTTTCTTTTTTTTTTTGTCTTTTTTGCTGCATCATTCGATGAAGGAATTAAGCTACAGTACTAGATTTTGCAGAAGTGCAGTCTCTATTTCTTTCTGATGACCTCTTCACTCATATTACGGGACATCCTACCCTGACAGAATTATTTGTTGTTTTTTGCTTGCAGCAAAATGCTTAGTTTGATCAATTTTAGTTGGGAGTAACTCCCTCAGTATGATTTTATCCTGTTTAAGTAGCACAGAAGAGTGACTTAGATTCATACACATAGAAGTAGTCAAAGCTGAATGACCATTCACTTGTCAGGTGATTTGCGTGCACTTCGGATGGGAGTGAATGCATTTTAATTGCTTGTGGTGCCGTGTCATTGACATAAATCTGGAACACAATTCCCTTTAACTCAACAGTGTCCTAAACACTTCGATGAGAACAGGTTGTAATCTTTATTACCTTATGTGACATAACTGCAGCAAGAAACATGAATAATGCACAGGACCATAATCTTCTCCACGAGACAATGTTGGATATCATTAAAAAGACTGAAGGGATGCTTCATAAGCCTTGTGGATTTATTGCATATAATTGAACACATAACTGTATTGTAATTTTGCAACAATTAGTTCAGAGCTGATTAACTTTCTGAAAGACTTAAAAGAAATAACACTTGCTGGGAGAGTTTCTCATAAGAATACAAAGTGTGTGTGTGTGTGTGTGTGTGTGTGTGTGTGTGTGTGTGTGTGTGTGTGTGTGTGTGTGTGTGTGTGTGTGTGTGTGTGTGTGTGTGTGTGTGTGTGTGTGTGTGTGTGTGTGTGTGTGTGTGTGTGTGTGTGTTCAACTGAAAATATTGAAATAAACCTTAATGTGATGCTACATATTTTACAAATTGCCAGAGGAGGCCACCTTGATTTCTTTTTGCTAATAATGTGAGTGAGCTGAGCCTGTTCAAAGTAATGTTTTTTCTTGGTCTGAACCAACTCTGCGTTTCTTCCACAGTAGAGGCAACGGTGAATATGAAGCACATCTCTGAGGCATTATCGAGTGCACTTAAATTGTTATTATGTAGGTAGAGTCAGACTGAGTGATTATTGTTGCTCTTGCAATTCAGAGTTGAAGGTTATTTAATCCTCTTAGTCCCTATTGGGCCGAGATAGATTTTCCTATATTTCGCCCAGCTCGGGAAAGAGTGTTGCATTTACCCTTGGTGCCCACATTGATATTACAAAGCACGAGTGTGATTTCACAGTGGTACTGAAAAATAACTCCACGTCAAATGTGTTTTACATTTGCAGATGACATTGGACTTCTGAATGTCTCATTGCGGGAATCCCACAGCTCAATTGTTTCCAAACGTATATGTTGAGCAGGCAGAATTACTGTATCTACTGTTGAGGTGCTTTTTTAATGGCAATTTCTCTCTGTCACTGAAGTGTTGGTTCTGCTCTTCTCTGTTTAGTGAATGAAGGAGGAATCAAACAGGTGTCTAATTACTGCCCTGATCCAGGTGAGCCAGAGAATGGCAAACGGGCTGGCTCTGACTTCAGGTAAGTTGACGTTTTGCTGCGGGAGCAAAGATGCTCACATCTGTTTGAAATGAAAACAAAACAAAAGCAAGAATCCTTGTTTTTTGAAAGATATTACGATAAACCATCTGTTAAATGATACCGACATATATACATTTAAAAGTGTTTGCTTGTCACAGTTCTTCAAGTAATAATGTGACTTTTAGACAGTTTTTCTTATGCAACAATTGCTGACCACACTGACAGCAGAGGATTCATGCAGCCGACATATGAACATATTGAGGGCGTGTAGTAAATCACTGACCAATCAGCAGACGGCTCCTCAAACTCAGACCCATTCCATGGTGCCGAGTACCCCAACGGAAGGGGAGCGGAAAAGCGGCCGCCTTTGGAGCGGTTGTTTCCGCATTCCTGCGGTGGCAACGCGAACCGTAACGGACTGTACCGGTCTATCCCTGCACTTTTTGTGCAGTGGAAACGGGGCTTTAGTGGTCTTTTGGGGAAACAGCACTTTGGAGTATCTTTTTTGGAATATAATTCCACCTATAGTTGAGTAAAAATTTCACAATGTGATCTGCTTCAGTACTTTTGAAATACTCTGCTACTCTACTCTCAATTGGTACTCTAAATTGGTACAAAGTAAGCCAATAATTTGAATCGCTATTTGCAATATTATTTCCTTTTAATTATTCTGTAATTAAAAGGTTGGAAACTATTCACAGTAAACATATAATGTTGGATTTTTGGATCAGAAGACAAAACTATAAACTGGTAACCTTTTACCCGTGTTTGATTGAGTTATGCTTTACCTCATGATAAGTACATTGTAAAACAAACAGTTTTCATGAATCCACAAAGACACTTCCAAGTATAAAAAATGAATTTATTTTGCCCGGGCTGTTAGTTACCTGCACTCATGCACTCTGAAGTCCTCACACACTTGAGTGTGTGGTTCTTTGTCCACCGATGAGGTGAAATAAATAATGAATTTAATATTTTGTCAGGAGTCATTTTCGAAGAATTGATTGCTTTTTTCAGGCGTTAATGGTGTTTGTTATCTCCTCAGCATCGGAGCAACTGCTCAATTTACCTGTGATGAGGACCATGTGCTGCAGGGTTCCAAAACGATTACCTGCCAGCGCGTAGCCGAAGTCTTTGCCGCTTGGAGCGACCACAGACCCGTCTGCAAGGGTGAGCAAGGCTTCCAGAGAGCTAATAAAACAGTTTGATTAAGGCAGTGCCTCTGGATATAGGCTCTATGCAGATCGAGGAAAGTTCATTTCTGTTAATTATGTATGAAGGCCTCTGCAGCAGCGCTTTACTTTTCTATTCCAAAACGCTCTGCATGTTTTTCTGTGTTTCATAATACCTGGAGCACCTTTTAAAAATGTGATTAATGGAAATGCAGCTAATGGACCTTCTCTCAGCTTGTGCAAACAATATATTACAATGCAGGAGTTATTCCTCTGCCTTCTGAGTGCTAAACCATCATTATCTATTGTGAATTTCCTGTGATGTTTTGTTCAGTTAGGTTTCGTGAAGATTTACATGGTAAGCCCTATAAATCATTATCTATCTGTACAGATAAAAGGTCCAATTTGCAAATAAAGTATCAGATTTATTTTCAATTAGAATCTCGTGTGTACGTCACCATACCAAAATAAAGAGTAATCTTTATATTTGGTGAATTATGGAAACATCTTAAATAGAATGAACCATACAACTTTGTTTAATGTTATAAGTCATATATGCTTTATATCATCTTTCATCTTTGTCATCTTGTGTTGCAGTGAAAACATGTGGGTCAAATCTACAGGGACCTTCAGGGACCTTCACATCCCCCAACTTCCCAATTCAATATGAGAGTAACTCCCAGTGTGTGTGGATCATCACTGCCAGCGACCCCAACAAGGTGGGGTTCAGTCAATCATTTTCATGCCAGTTCCTCGTTGGACGGGGTAAACTAGTTTGCATTTTGAGTCATAATTTGGCACAACACTTGCAGTGGTTATCTCTGCTGGAAAGGCACTTTTTTATACTGGAAACACTGCCCCAGTTTTACGAGTGTCACGTTTACAATTCCTCAACATTATTTGAGATTGTACTGCAACTAAGGAAATAATACTAAAGCAGATAAATGTAAACTTTGTTTCCATTCTGTAATACCCATTATAAATGTTATCCAAGCAGAAATTATATGACTTATTTTCAAGAAGCAATGACCACATTTTTGTAATTTTCTGGCCCCCATAAAAATTTAATGTGAAAAAAAGCCTTTTAAGTACCCTTAGTTTATAGAGGTTTTTTTTTTATTATGTGTGTTTTTTGTGTGTGAAGACCCAGCTGTTTTTTTTAAATACTTCTATTTAATGTATTTGATGTATTTCTCAAGATTTGCAAAAAGATATGCATTGCAACAAGATTAAAGCAGCTTTTTTTCCCCAAATAAAATGTTCACACAGTACAGATAAAGATAAGGAGCCCAATGAACCCAGTGATTATTGATGTTGGTAATAATGAGTGAAAAAAGTGTTGTGTGGTGCCAATTGTACCACCAGTCCCATTAAAATAATAAATGCTCAGCGACCACTTGTTAAATGTCCCTCTGAGAAGTCACTTTGTAATATGGCTTATAGTTTTTAAAAATGGTTTCATTTTCTAGATTAATTTATTGAAGAAATCCAGGAGCAGATTTACACAAAATTTAAGTAATAGCATGCATCTATCTATATTCTTATGTGTATTTTAGAAATAATTTCACCAGTGTAGTTTGTCATTATTTAGTGACGACAACTAAGTTTTTGTCTCCCAACGGCACAGTATCCCTCATCTTTTTGCATTCTGAAAGCTTGCATTTTTTTCTCGACTTGAGGCGTACTTATGCATGCATGCATTCTCCCAGAGTTTTTTAAGGTTATGAAAGGTCACATAGAATATTCATGCATTTTAACGTATGTCCATTGGGCCTAATTGATGTACATATCTGCATTGGATTTAATTTTTCAGCTTAAACAGTCTTTCAGTTCGCCCATGACTGTAATGAAGAAAGCGAGTAATTTGTCTCAATCATCTTTGGTTAACACACACAGTGAAAAGTAGTGACTGAATGAGATCAACATTTCCCCAGAGTGATGAGGTCAAAGCAGTTTCCCTAATGGTCATTACCGTTCCCCAACACACATTTATTTCAATTGATTATATGTCCAGTGAGTTGTCGACACAGGGGTGTTTGCTAAGCACTGTTCTGCTAATAACTAATAACTAACCAACCAGCTCTCGTTCAGCGCTCACAAGGACTGGCAAGTGCCACAGCTTTGTGCCACTGTGCACTCTTGTAGACAAACAAGCCATTGACTCGGCACTGAAACTTGGTCCATTAGTGTTATTATGGTAATTATGCTTATGTGTGCATTGTAATGAGCGGTTACACATGGATATTGTGCAGGCATTGTCCTCCCCATGGCCAAAAAGAGAAGGGGAGCTCAGGATGAGCAAGCGGCCATCATATGCTCGTCATCAACAGATGTGACACTCGCGTCATTACAGGACCCTTCCGTTCATCAACAGTCCGTGCAGGCTCAGATAATGTGCTGCTGTTGTGAAACGTCTCGGCAGTTTTACATGATTATCATCAGTGTAAGCAGCTGTTGCCAGTCTGATGTTTGTATATGTTATCTTTTGAGATGCTATGTACATTTGTCAAGAGAAAACTGACATTCCAGTGACAACCAACAAAGTTATCTGAAGGGTATATGCACACAGGCAATTAATAATTTTGGACTTCCTTGATGTGTTTGCTATGGCTGGCTCTCCAGTTTTGATTTGTGCTCTGAAGTAATGTAAAGCGATGCTTCTGTCAGTTTGTGTATTGCCTTGAAGGATGTTTCCAGTGTCCTTTGTTTGCTGCATGGACACACACTCTTTGTCAAAGCCGTGTTTCATAAACAGTCAGAAAGTTGATGTGACTCGACTTTTATGTTTGTCTTCTTTTTTCTGTCGATTCAATTTTTTGGTTTGAGTTTGAAGGGTCGCTTCTGCATAATTCCAAAACTTCCAGAATATTTCTTATGTCACGCAGCTACTTGCCTTGTGAAATGTGATTGTTTTTTTTATCGAGTTACCTTAAACATGTTTGTTCTTTTTACAGCAAAGCATATGGCATTATAAATGTATTTTCAGGTAGAGGTTTCCATTTTCTACTTTAGATATCGGACACTATGGGTTATATTGTACAGATAATTGACAATCATTCAAATTAGGGGTTTTCAAAGTGTTCAAATATGACAATGATTTACTCTTTACATCAATAAAGCCTTAAATGATCTATTTGATCTGTTTTGAACTATTTTACTCTGAAACTTACTTTATTGTTTATAGTCTTTGCATCCCCATTGGTTTGCTAGAATAGTGACAACTATCCTTCTTTAGGTCCAGAAAGGTCATACACATGATCAATCAACCAAAACCAGGACAAACCTCTATCCATAGTCCCAATAGGCATCTGTTTCCTTTCCCTTATTTTTCTAACACATATAAAGTAAAATTATATGCACTTCTTTGCTTCACTAAACGGAGTATTCTAGTTCCTCCTAAAACATCCTGTAATTATAAATGGAAATCAAAATAAATGCAATATAATTTCCTTTAATAATTTCCTCTTGCTCTCTCACTGTTAATCATTTCCACTTGTTTTGGAAACATATATATATATATATAACAGTTTATCATCAACTCCAGTTTTTACAGTGAATTTCTCTAAGTTTAAAAGGAAAACAGGTGTGCATGTACTGTCAAAGCTGTATGGTAACTGAATCAGTAGCTTTAATGGGAGATACTCCCAACATACTGCTCTGAAGGTTTGTTATACGCTTCAACACTCATCAGTAATGGATCTCAATCTGTCAAAGTGACTTAACATTGTATTTGTCAACAGGTTATTCAGATCAACTTTGAAGAGTTCGACCTAGAAATCGGGTACGATTCCCTAACCATTGGAGATGGAGGAGAAGTTGGTGACTCTAAAACAATTATTCAAGTGTAAGTACAACATTACCTACTATATGTTTTATCTTTCTATCCAAGCTAGTTTGGGAAAGCAGGGGCCAATCCCAGCTGACACTGGGCGGTGGGTCGTGTATATCCTCGGTTGTTACTCTTTCATAGATTAAATGCAGAACAATACACAATGACTCAGTCACAGGCAGTTACACCTCTGGCAGGTTTGAAGTTGCCAATTAAACCAAAAGCTCTTTTTGAATTGTGACGAGAGGCCAGACGTGTGTGCAGAGTCACATTGTCCTCAATACACTGTATCACTAATATTGGCTCTGAATTGTGCCACTATGCCTCCCACATGGATATGGAATATTATATTTTATTGTCAAATTCAATTGAAATATAATAATATATTCAGGTGTAAGCATTTCAGACATTATTTTAGGCATTTTATATCAATAATAATGTTGCACAAAAACCATTTTATTTAGTTTTCTTTGGAAAATGTGGATATGTGAGATATTTTAAACATGTGCTTTAATTCTATTGTGACTTCTTAATGTCCTCTCTGCAGGCTGACTGGGAGCTTCGTCCCAGACTTGATTGTCAGCATGTCCCATCAGATGTGGCTTCATCTGCAGTCTGATGAGAGTGTGGGCTCAATTGGCTTTAAGATAAACTACAAAGGTACACAGACTTTAGTGCAGATATCATCTCTGGCTACTCTCTGTATCTGTCTGCTTTCTGACTATCTTTTAGTGAAGTAACAAGTCTGTTTGCCTCTCTGTCCTCCTGTCTATCTGCTCCTTTCCGTTCGAGAAAACTTTCCCAACCTTAGTCTCGGCCTCTTCAACTGTACCTTTACAGATAATGAGCAAAATTTAAAAAAATTCCCACAGTACTTTGCCAAAGTTAATCCTCTACTATTCCCCTTTCCTTTTTCTGCCATGGCAATTCAACAATCCATCTTTCCTCTTCTAAATCCTTCACCAACAGAAATTGACAAAGAGAGTTGTGGCGACCCTGGTACTCCTCTGTATGGCTACCAGGAGGGCAGTGGGTTTTTAAATGGAGATGTTCTGCGTTTTGAATGCCAGTTTGGATTCGAGCTCATCGGGGAGAGGATGATAACCTGCCAGAACAACAATCAGTGGTCAGCTAATATCCCCATCTGCATATGTGAGTCACATTCACGTTTTTTTTTTGTTTTTTTTTTCATGACGGCAAATAAAGCAATTACTTATTCACTTGGAAAGTTCACAATGACACAAAGCTATTGGGAGATTAATTATAGTCTTGTTAATTGAAGTTGCATTGCATGGGTTGTCAGGTAAAATGGAAAATTGATCATATGTTGTTACCTACGCTATTTAGGGATGGTGTTGAAAGAGAAGAATGTCGGGTACTCCCTGTTATTCTGCATAGATGCTCCAGAGAATGCAATCTGCACAATGCTGCATGTTTCCCTTTGTTGAGGCAACTAGAACCTTTTCTTTTAAGTTCAATATTCCCAACTCATATCAATGATATAAATGTAGTTTTCTATTCCTTCAAGTTAACTGCATCCTTTGAGACAGTGTACAGCATTCCTGAGCACCTATGCTTCTATAGGCCTGTACTTATGTACAGCTATGCGGCAGCTCCAGCTGCCTTAATGTTTCTCCAGCTTTTCAGTGCCCATGGGAATAGTGCTGTCTCCTGATTGCTGAGCTACTTATGCAGTACTGACATTGTTCTATACAGATCTTTGTCCCTGATCCTGTTATGGCAGAATCTGCAGTGCAGACTGTCATGTGGTAAATGAGAGTCAATGTAAAACAAATTGCCTTTCTCAGAATATTTAACTTTTTAATCAGCACTGATATATTTTGCCCTATCACACAGTCCCCTGTTTCTCCAACTTCACTGCACCCATGGGAACAGTGTTGTCTCCCGACTACCCAGAAGGCTACGGGAACAACCTCAACTGTGTGTGGCTGATTATCTCTGAGACTGGCTCCAGGATCCATCTGGCCTTCAATGACTTTGACTTAGAGCCGCCGTATGACTTCCTTACTATCAAAGATGGGGATCAGTCAGGAGCAACAATTCTAGGACGCTTCTCGGGGGCTGAAGTACCTTCTCATCTGACGTCCAACAGTAACATACTGCAGCTGGAGTTTCAGGCTGATCACTCAATGTCTGGTCGAGGGTTCAACATCACCTATAGCAGTAAGTGACTGTTTGATCAAATGATTATTTTATAGTAATCAATTTATAGGCTATTCTTCTGCTATGGTTGAGGTTGCTGCCATAATGACTAATCTGACACTTTAAATGTTTGCACTTTATGGCAACAAACAAACAAGAAACAAGAATAATATAGGGTCAAATTTTAATTAGTTTACAATGTGTGAATAATGATGCACCGAAAATTGTCTACTATAAAATATGTGGATTTGTTTGTCCTCAGTCACGCAGCCTAGTCTACCCATTTTTTGTTCCTTTATTAACAGGTGCCTAGTCAGAATGCATTTGCTTTGTTGGCTCCTTTCAAAACACCTTAGCACACATTTCAAAACGTCAAAGCAATATACCACCAATAATTAGACAGCAAAAAGTAAAATCAAAGTGCTTTTGACATGATCACATTACAGCCGAGTTATAATAAGTAAGCTGAGCTGAGCAAATTTATTTTGACACGTTTAGAAAGATTGAGGAAGAAAAGTGGCTATGCAGTAGCCCAAGTGAGGCTAATAGTTCCTTAACAAAAAGCACAATTTATACAGGAAATATAGGGCTTAACTCTCCAGCCTGCTCTTTCTTTTCTTCACAACAAGCTCTGAAGACAGAGGCTTTTGTTGACCTCAGGTGTGAGAGCAGACCTCTGTAGGTTTTTTTCCCCTCCCTTACAGACAGTTACATCCATTTCCCTTATCTTTTCACAACTCAATGACCCCATTTCTCATTCACACAAGAACATTTGTCACCACATCTTGTTCTCTTTCTTCTCATTACAAGCGTTTGGGCGTAATGAGTGCCCCGACCCTGGTGTACCACTGAATGCGAGGCGCTTTGGTGACAGCTTCCAACTTGGGAGTTCCATCTCTGTAGTTTGTGAAGAGGGCTTCATCAAGACGCAAGGTGCTGACACCATAACATGCCATCTGGAGGAAGGCAAGGTGATGTGGAGCGGGCTGATTCCCAAATGTGAAGGTACTGAACTATAATAGCTCCCAAGTGTGTGGTTGTTGGACAGATAAGTCAGTTTTTGAGTTAGAATGAAAAAGAAAGAAGAAATGAATCTGGATTAAAAACAAAAAAGTAAGTGGGTTGTGCTGAACATAGAGCTCGGTCCAGCCAAAGCAGGCTACATTTATTTTCAGGTATTTTTGGTACTTGTACTTTGGTGAGTCATCCTGTATGTATTTGCTTTTAATACTGTTTTATGTAGGTTCAAAAGATTGTTGAGTGGTATCACCTTTATAACAACAATTTGTGTCTCCTCTCCTCTCTTCTCTTCTGCTTTTCTCTCTGCTCCTCTACTCATCTCTTTATCTCTTCCATCTCACCCCCCCCAAAAAAAAAATTAATAAATAAAAAATCACCACTTCTTCGCCCCTCCAGCTCCTTGTGGGGGGCACTACTCAGGGCCATCGGGTGTCATCCTCTCCCCGGGGTGGCCAGGATACTATAAAGACTCCCTGAGTTGTGAGTGGGTCATTGAGGCCGAGCAGGGACGTTCCATCAAGATTAGCTTTGACAGGTCTGTATGACAGTACTGTAACAATTCAACCGTGGAGAGAAAGCTATACACTCTTCAATATACAGACAACAACTGAGAGCCACACTATTACTTTCATTTTATTGACATGTACTATACTGCATTTGGGTACTAATATGGATGTAAATGCATTTCCGAATGTTCTTATAAACAAACACAAACTCGTATACAGTTAGGGCACATACTGTGTGTGAGTACAGAAACAAGCTTCTTATCCTCAGCGCCAGAAGCCTTTGTGTTCGAAATAGAACGTCAGAGAGGGAAGAACACAGACCTGGACCTAGTTTCCAAAAATGTTGAAAGGCTCAAGTAATTCTTTATTTTGCTTCCTGGCATTTACTGCCTTGCAGAGGTGCCGGAAAAAGGAAAACATGTCTTTCTTTAAGATCTTTATTCCCTAACAGTAAAAGGAGAAATCATGAATTGTACATAGTTTAAAGTCATCGCTTTTTCATTGGAGACACACACCTTTGTAAAAACGCAAAGACATACTTTCACTTAGACCTTTTTGGGAAACCAACTGAAATCTTTTTACCTTTTCCTGAGCCCATTTTTTTTCAAATGTATTCATGGAATTTTTGATGGCAGTACACTGAAGGTAACCTGCACAATTACTTTCATTATTGGTCCCAAGAAGCACAGTTGTCCATCTTAAAATGCCTGAAGTTTTTTTTTCAATTGTATTGATCATTATATCGAAACTCTATGTTCTTGTCTATTTTTTGGAGATGTAGAGACTAGAGGGAGCTCAGAGATCCATACCATGTCACTTTTCTGAGAAAGTCATTGATCTTAGGCGGTTGCAATAATTGGAATACTTGCTGCGTGAGCTTCTTCCTCTTGTATGTCTGCAAGTATCAATTCTGCAACTCCACGTGTCTTCTCTTTTCCCTTTCAAGGTTTCAAACTGAGCTCAGCTATGACTTTCTGGAAGTGCATGATGGTGCCAACCTGCTGTCTCCTCTGATTGGCTCCTTTAATGGAACTCAAGTTCCCCAGTTCCTGTTTAGTAGCAGCAACTTTCTGTATCTCCTTTTTACCACCGACAACAGTCGCTCAAATAGTGGCTTCAAGATCTTCTATGAAGGTGAGATTGCGTGCGACTATTATCTACATTCACAATGAAGCATCGACCTCGATGAGATATAGCTTTTGAGCTTTTATTTTTAGACGGTACGAAGTGCTCATGTTTGAAACTACATTCAATGTCGAACTCGTATGTTTCAGTGGATTCAAAAAGATTTTGAACCGTTTGAATCTCGTTTGTCAAACAACTAAAGGCGGTAAAATAGAGAATGTCACTGAAAGTTAACCTGCTTTGCTTTTCTTTTTAAACATTTGTGCAGTTCCGTTGACTGTGTCGACAATAGACTTTGTGGAGGATGTGTTTCAGGTGGATTGCATTACAAGAGGTTTAGTATTTTTCTAACAACTTCACTTAATGAGTTTCATTTCTAAAGGTTGAAATGAAATTTATTAGGATTAGGTACGGGGATAAAAATTTAAGAGTGAAACTACATAATTTCAAACACTGTTGACTTTGGATAGGGAGGCAGAACAAGGTCAATGCTGCTGCTGTTAATCCTATGTTATCTACTGACTGTTCATTTTTCACAGTTCACAAGTTTTTCAGACTGATCAGTGAAAGTTGTTTGAAGCCGTTAGCAGCGACTGAAGGTTGGGGAATGGCTCCTCTGTGAAATAAAAGCCAGACGCTATAGAGGAGTCAGTGATGCACAGTAATCAGAATCATTGGCTCAATACTCCTTGTTCAGATCTTTTCATATGGGAGTGTTTGGACCGTGAATGTATATAGTTACTCTTTGCACTATTGCATAATAATAATTCAGCACTGTTTCTCAGTGCATTTTTGAACTTCATAACCTATGTCATCATGATAGTAGCTGCTTGTTCCCAATCAGAGATGGCATATTGAGTCATTTAAAAAAAATGTTTAGCTTCACAAAGTTGCCTTTCATCCCATTTTCCTTATCAACGCTGATTTGGTTGCAGCATTTGAGGATATTCTGATATCTAGAGGATTGGGCATTTTCTTTGGGTGATGCATTTGTCAGAGGTATTTATTTGGACATGCTTTGTCACTTAAGAGGAGCAATTTCATGTTCTCTTTTGAGTGGTTTAAAGTTCAGACTAAGACAATTTTAAATCTAAGCAATAATCAGCAGTTGAACATGATTTGATAACTGAACTTTAGCGAAGGAGCTTTGCAACGGTCGATAAAAATTATACATCCAATTTTAGAAAATCAGCTGTGTAAAATTCAATACTTTGTGCTTTAATCTGTACATGCAAATAAATGAAAATAAATAAGAGCAGTTTTTACGAGGTTGAGGGAATATTATCGACAATGACTTAATTAAAAACTGAGTCATGATCCTGAAAGACGATATATCTAAGAAGGGAGGGACCAATTGACTATTTGTTACTGAAATGTGTACTTTTATTTCACTGCCTCTTGTCATGTGAAATGCTCGCTGTGATTTTAAGAATGCAAAATGAAATGGAAACTCCCTATGAAAATCTAAATGTTTCCAGACAATGAATGGCTCTCAGAGTGTTTAATTGGAGGAGTTAATATTGTAAGCTCTTTTTTTATTCCACTTTCCACACTGTTTTCTTTGGAGGTGGGTATTGTGGGTGGGTATTGAATGATATTCTGGACTTATTGTGATCTATTTTCACAATTGTTTGCACTAGGACCATTACCTCTGCCGCTCCAATTTGATTCATAAGACAGAGTTTGTTATTATGTCTGTATTATTGACTGAAAGCAGGCCTCAAGTGCCTTTGTCTTATTATGTTTTGCTCTCAAGTGCATTTCTCTTTGGTTGACGAGGCTATCAAAAAACAATAACAGTAAGATCATATTAGCTTCTTCCACAGCTATTAGAGGACATATCTTAACGTGGAAATGCTTTAGGGAAACCAAACCCACTTCATTTGTAAAATTGGTTATACAAAATAATGTTGAATAAACATGAGCACCAGGACATTGTGTCAATACCATTGCATGCAGCAAACTATGATTGTTTTTTATTAATTGATTGACCGATTGATTGATTTCAGGCCAAATAAACATAAAATGTGAACTGGAACAGAAAAGAACGAGAGCTCCAGTTTTACCTGGAAGGGAAGATATAATCCTTTGGAACAAAATACATCTTTCAAAATTATTTTGTGCATCAATTTCTTCTTCTTCCGGCTCTCGGCGAAGGCGGACGCTTCTCTCTTCTCTCCTCTCCCCCTCGTCTTCCCCGCTTGCTGCTCCCATCTTGTACTGTGTCAGATCTAACAAGAGCCTCTCTTCATATCCCCATCCGAATTCAACCGGAACCATGGAATTGATCAACTGGTCTCTCAATGCGATCGACCAAATTTTTACGACACGACGATTGGGCAAAGGAGAGCCTGCATATCCCGATGGGACATTTGCAGCCGGATGCACGCTGGATTCCTGGGATTCCTGGAGGTCCCTGTGTTTGGCCATTCTTTCCATCGAGGATGTGGAGGACCTCTACATATTGGGATTAATGATAGCAGGTATGCTGCTGAATTAAGGCTGGCGGCTTTTTGATCTATCGCAAAGTTGAGAAGACACGGGCAGCTGCATTGGGAAGGCTGCCTATCGTCACTGAAGGACTGTGCCAAGCTTTGAATGCTCAGACTCATGTGATAAACGAACTCAAGAGTACGCAAGTCACGACTCTTGAACGTTTACGCGAAATTGAAACCATCTTGGAGAATGTTTGGCGAAAGTTAAAATTCTTGCCAATATTGGAGCAGCACAAAGGCCAGAGACACTCAAGGTCGACAGATAAAGCTGAATCGTCTGAACGAAAACAACCTAATCTACATTTCGGATGCCCAGACACCCAGTCGCCAAGGCTGGTATTTTGTCTTCAACTCTCCTGGATGTGAGCATGGAACGAAGGCTCTGCTCCCCCCCCTTCCCTCCCCTTCCTCCCCATTTCCCCCTCCCCTTCCCTACCTTGGCCCACTGGAATTCACCAGTACCTTTCACCGCCTTTGCTGCGCCCCCTCCCCAACTCCAAGCAGAGGCTGTAGGGGGAAGGATGGCTGCACGCCTGATGGGCTGTGCGCCGAGACACCTCCTCCTCGCGGCGGGCTGCAAAACTACCCTTCCTATGACCAAAGTGCCTTGTCTTGAGATATGTTGTTGAGATGTGTTGTATACTGTCTGTGCTAATGCTTCAATATGCCTGAGGTGGATTTTTTTTTCTAATTACAGACTGTGCTCCTCAGAGCACAGTCTGTAATCTGTCTTTTTCCCTCCTCTCCTCACCTCTTCTTGTCCTTCTTTCCCCCAAACTTCTATGTAATTTTGTTGTACCTGTTACAATGACAATAAATGCCATTCAATTCAATTTTAAATGCACAGTAAAAAACAACATATTTATGAAAGACTCAATGAGTTTGGAGGAAAATTAATTGACTAACGTCAAACTCTTACACTCAAGAGCCCACTACCGACAGTGTTTAACATTTGCTCTATTGTCAAACATGCTCAGGGAAAAAGTATAACTGAGTTGAGCAAATACTCTCTGGAGAAAACGCTGGGTTATGAGACAGGACTCTCCTTTCAACCTGGGCTATTCGACAGGGTGATATGTCAATAATGTATGGCTTAAAATCCTGCTTGCATAACTGTGCCTTTTTGTCACCAATGCCCTGCTGTATAATACAGCGGAATTCTTCCTGTGGATTAGATTTCCCTATAATGATGTGCTGGAACTTTTTGAGATTGTATTAGATCTTTCCTCTGACTGCTGAGGATGAGTATATCTGACGCTATTAGATTACGTCGTGAGTGCAATTTGAAATGTGTGTGCCCTACATTTTGTGAGATACATTACGCCGAGCGTACAGCCACTGACATCAGACATAATGAACAGTACAGACGGAAAAATCTGAATGGTTAGTCGTACCTGAAACAATGATCCCTGTAACTTCAGAAATGAATGCTGTCATGACTGATGTAAATCCATGCACAATTGCAAAGAGAGACCAAAAACTATATGACGTGATAATGCTGTCTTAGAATTGCCTGCCCACTGATGACCTGACGTCTCGCACAACTGTTTAAAATTAGCATAATTTTACTGCATCAAAAGCAAACCCTATTTGGAAGTTGTCCAAATGGCACTCTTAAAAATCACAGGGAGAAACAAGGGCATCTTTTTGGGGCTCCCTGAAAATTAAGCTGGAGCTGGCAATTCTGTAAAACATGCTCATTCTATGAGCAGAAATAGTTGAGAAAACTGTGTCTTATCTGATGATGTTCTCCAAGTGCTTGCATGGAACTGGAGGTAGAATATTTGTATGTTTACAGCAAGGTCGTACCCCCAATTGTCACTCCCCATGCAACTACTGCTCTGTACTCCTCCACAGCGTCGATCCAATGACAGCTTCTGACCTTTGGTGATGTGATGACGAGAGCAAAAAAAAAAAAGCATAGTATGAAGATAAAGCTCTTAAAAACTGTGTTTTTAGAATCCAAAGGAGCCCACAAATCTATCAAGGTTATCCTGGAAGAAAGTCTGACACGGTCTCAAGTGTCAACTCAGGAATTGTCATATTTTGAGTTGATGTAATTTATTGTTCACGCTTTTTGAAAAAAAATCTAAATCGTAAACATAAACAAGGACTCTTTTGAAAAGTCAAAACAAATGAAAATCTCAGTCTCAAGAATTGACTTTCTGTAATAGGCATACGACCTCACGCTTTGTTCTGTTGAACTTAACATTTTGATCCATTCTCGTTTTGAATAAATCCAACCCAGACATTTCAGGGATTGTAAAAATAGATGTTTCGAGTTTTATAAATACAATGTGACTTTGATATACCTCTGTAGCACACAGGCCATATTTTACTTGTATGCATGAGGCAAACTATCTCTACCATATAAATAGTTCAATATCAACCTGTAAACTGGGAATAGAAAGACTCCCTTTCATTGTAATACTATATTTGATACAGAGTGCACCCCTGTACACAACACAATAAAAATGTATGACTCAGTCCTTGTGATCATAAGTCACAGTAACGGCAAAGTCCACGGGCTAAAAGACAAAGACACTCCATCATGGTAGTGGACATTGTAAAGATGACTTGTTGTAAAAACCATAGCTGTAAATTTAGTTGCAAGGGTAAGTATGTGTAGTTATTTCAAACATGTTTAACAAATACAACCTCTTTTATTTGCTCCAGTGGTCACATTGGACACGTACTCCTGTATGGATCCTGGGATTCCTGTGAACGGCGCTCGCTTAAGCCATGACCTGTCCATCGGGTCTACTGTGTCCTTCCAGTGTGACCCAGGATACAGGCTGAGCCACGAGGAACTGCTCGTTTGTGAAAAGAATCACTTTTGGAGTCATCCACTTCCCACCTGTGATGGTAGGTACACAGAAATGTTAAAGCAGTGGCATAAGTACTTTAAGTTACACACATAACACAATTCACTTTTTATATGCATTATCATTTTAATATTTAGTTCTTTAAAACCGTTTTAACATTGCACCGAATGGCTGTAAAACCTAACAACTCTCTTTCATGTCTTTTAAATATTTAGTCAATGTGTTTGATGTGGTAAGAGATGAGCTAATTAGTACTTCACCCTTAATTCTAGAACATACAGACACTGACATGCGCAGCATATATACACTGCATATTGTGTCTTAGTAACTTGGTAACTAACACAAAACTGCTTTGTTTTTGTTGAGAAACAACACAAGAATAATATACTAGACATCAGTAGCCTACAGCAGGTTTGACCAACCAAACAGAAGATCCACTCTTGGCAAAGTGCATTTTGTTCGGCAAACACACTTGGATAGATTTGTTCAGATGTTATTTACCATGCAATATTGAGGTGAGATTATACTTTACTTCAATGCTTATGGTTCAGCAGCATCCTAAAGTTTTAGTATGTCATAGTATTTCATTCTCTGTAATTTAGAAACACACTAAAGGGCAATTCTGGTGATTACTGTTGCTGTGTACACACACGTGTCCCTTGGTTATGGATATTACTCTGCTACAAGAAAATAACAAATAAATTACATGCAAGGGTTGATGGGAGCACCATGCCATGCATATGTTACAATGCCATGTTAAACGAGTTCATCCCAGTACTATTTCTCGATATTCATATTATATCTTGGAGTGTTTTCTAGCCTAGGTGTGTGCCAGGCTGGTGCCAAACACCTTGGCTGTCCGCCTGCGGAGCCTCTAAAGTAGATCGTTTGCCAAGCATACTCATCCACTTTTAATGACTTTATGTAATTTTGGCTCATTAATAAAATATTTGATATAATTTTGTTGGTGGATAAGGATTCAGGCCTTGATGTGTTGTGCTTGCCGGAGAGCCCAAGGGTGGAAAGAGCGAGGATAAGGGAGGGGGGTTGCAGCTGTGGAGCCGCAGGCATCTCGGTGATCCTCCAAAACATCATCTGACATTCATTACTTTGAAAATATGTACATGCACGAGGGTTCTACTGCTAATATTTGTCAACGATAGCTGTTGAGGGATCACTGCATTTGGCTGCAATGCCACCGTCTTTCAGGTCAAACAATGGACAAGGAGGAAAAAAAAAAAGGTTATATTGTCAAATTTCATGAATTCCTTTTAATATTTAAGGAGCACAGCCCTTCATGTGACCTTTGTGCTGAAATATATTGACACTGTGAGAAAACACTTGCAGGTTTAAACAATAGCCAATCACTGCAGTTAACCTTCAGGCATATCGAGCATTAACCTCCCAGCCCTGAGCAGCCAGCAAGGGGAGGAGTTTATCTCATTAAGTTCATTTGATGAGATAAGAAACTGTCTGGCAGTAAATTACTGGATATCAACTGTCAACTGTTCATGAGTCTTATTATTGAGGTGACATAAATGTTGTTCCCTCAGAAAACATGTCTTATCATATCATCTTTAAGTACTGCACCCGAGTGAGAGAGAGGTGGTGGAAATGGGATCATCTCTCCTTACCTGACTGAAAAATAGTGAAACAGTAATTTTCTTCCTGGAAGAAAGTCTGAAATATCTTGAAGTTATTGGAAAAAAAAAAAAAAAGCTTCAATTCACTAATCTGCTGAATGTGCTCAACAATTGCTGTGTATTGTGAGTAAATTTAATGGATTATTGTATTTTCTGATGATGACTTCCAGTTTAAGATACCGGTAGAGAGAAAAGTATAGATGGATGGATAGAATTAATGAATAATTTATTGTCCTGTTAGGCATTAGGGCTGGTATTGGAAAGAGGGAGAGGAAAAAAACAATGTGTTGGCAGAATTACAGGTACTCATAAAAATAGCAGGACAGGATGTGATATGACTCAAATGCATTATTCATCTAAATCGTTCCTCTGTCTTCAGGTGAAGGATTTATTGGTTCATTTAGAATTTTTCTTTTTTTCCCCCCTCCAGTAACAGTTATCATTCATTATCTTCCTTTTCTATTCAGCATCATGTGGTGGGGATATCAGAGGACCTGCAGGGATCATCTTATCACCAGGCTACCCAGAGCTCTATCCCAACTCTCTCAACTGTACGTGGACTGTAGAGGTCAGCCATGGAAAAGGTAGGACACCGCTCTTTTAAAATAATGCTTTTCTCACCACTGTGCTCAGTTGGAAAAGCAAGTTGTCTTCCAATGCAAAGGTTGGTGGTTTGGTTCCCTCATGACGCACTGCTTATTTTTGTGAAGTGCCTTGAGCAAGACATTCAACCACATTGGAGTTTGAACGCATTTTGTGGGAGTAGTGACCATTGCTGTATATGGATGTGTTTGAATATGCAAGTGTGGCTACCAGTGGAAATACACTATATGAATTAAATCTATGTATTTTTTCATTCATATGTACGCATGCAATGCAACTAAAACACATTATTGGGTTTAGCCATAACTCTTTAAGGTGGGAACTTTCAAACTACAGCCAAGTTAAGATGAATATATTTTAGAATGCTTAACTGAACTTATATATCCATACTGAAATGACGCATCAGTCGTAGGAATTGCCAATTATGTAATCATAAATTAAATGACACCCCCTCAGCAGACCCTGGAATCATCACAGGGATTTATTATTATAAAGTGAGGAGTGTGTCAAGCATATCTTTTGCCTGAGCAAAGATCATTTAAATTTGTCATCACTGGCAACTGGCCAGAGTATACATATGAATAATATTATACTGTGTGGCCCTCACTTATTAAAACTACCTGTGAGTGCATTTTTTACTGTGTGAAGGTATCAGAGGATTCACTTTCATGTGTGACTCTTCTTTATCGGTAGTTCCTTCACTTCTTATGTTTATTTGAATAGATTGTGTACAATCAGGGGCTTTTACCCATTCAGAGAATATTTCACTCACTCTGAACCAACTTGAAATTTGAGTGAGCCACTTGCTAAAAGAATTCGGGTGTCTCAATTTTCTCCACAAGTGACTCTTCTTTATTAGTTTAATTCTGTTATCACAGCCCTCACTCTGTTATGTGATCACTAACCAGTTCCTTAACACATCCATATTAATTATCATATGAAAACCACACTGAGCTTATCTCAATTTCCTCACTGCATCATCTTCATGCTTTACTGAAGTGTTTCTCCTGTCCCTTCCTAGAAGGCTCTTTGTACTGTCATTTTGCACTTTTTGTGGAATACCAGTTGATCTTATTGTCAAAGCTGGCTCCTTTCTTTTCTCTGCAGACTTACCTTAGATTGTTGTTTCACAAACACTTCCTTTTCTTTGAGTCAGAAAACTGTTTTTTTCATGCCCAAACAATGGATTTATGTTGACATTTTTATATCCTCAAGTAACATTATTGTCATTCTTTACTTTGTGCATTTGTGAATAAACTGACTAAGACATGCAGAGTGAGAATTTTAGATTTTCCTCACCTGGAGTGAACATCTGTACTCAAGGGATGTGATGAATATATATATATATATATATATTTTATATGAAGTTGTATTTCTTTCATACATACATGTTGGTAGTCATTGACTGAATTACATCTGATGTTTAGACAAAGAGTTTACAATGTAAATCAGGTACAGAAAAAAGCATACCCAAACTTACCCAAAGCTAAACCTGAAACTTACCCAAATGTAAACCTTCAGACAAATTACAATGACGAAATTGTAACAGGTGCAACACTTGCTGTATAAAAATACCCAAAATTAACATTTGCTTCTTAGAATTTGAAATTCAAAGGATGTTAAACTAAAGCATACACCTTGGCTTGAGACAGAAGCATATGGTGATGCCCATCGATCCTCTGACGCTGATGGCAAGAACACTCCCTCTCTGTTTTAACTGGCAAGGCAGCGAAAAATGATGATCTGCTTGCCCATATGTGTGGTTTCAATCTCTTAATTACCGGTAGCATGATGTATTTGGCTAAATTATGCCAAAGTCACATGGCTAAAGCAATCAGTGTTCGGAGAAATACCCTAATTGCGACAATTACATTGTCCTGCCGCTTGTTTTCCAGACGTTGGGTCAAGAAATTAACTGGAACAAAACATTTTTGTTATTTATTCCCTTTTATAATGTTACTAATCTGAATCTAAGATAATTCCACCATAATTTTTCTTTTCTGATAAGGCAACATAAATGCTTGCCCAACATAATGGAAAATCTCCATACATGGCTGATGCTACATTAGTTTTATGCTTTGCTTATATGCTCTGTAATATAATCACTGTTTTACCGACCACAATAAATCATTTGTTTTTGTGTTATTTTTTCTGAGCGTTTAATACTTTTCTTCACTTTTTGGTGTTTGTTTGGTTCACTTTTCAAGTGAACCAAACATTGTGGATGACATTATATAGTCATATTCAAACTGATTCAACAGATGGCCTTGAAACGGTGGCGCTGATTGTGCTGAATGGCAGCCAACTCACCATCATGGATGCAGAGGACTATGTATCTGTTAAATCAGTGCAAAGTGGGGTAGAAAATACACGTACTGTCCATGTAGATTACAGAAGTTGATCTTTTTTTATTTATTCATTCTGGAATATAATTTTCCAGAATAAACGTTTATTTTATGTAATGTAACAATATTTTTATAGCTTTACTTTACTTTAGAAACTAAGTGCTTGATCAGTTCATAGTAGGCTATTTTTACATTTTAATTTGACAAGCATGTCATTGTTGGATGAAGCAATTTTGTTTTGAGTTGTATTTTTGACAGAGGGAAAAAAGGCTGTTCTATAAAAACGACTGATTTTGAAATTAAACACAATTGATCATTTAGTTTTCTTTCAGTATTGTCACTTTTACCATTTGTTTCTTCCATTTTGTTTTTTTTTGGTGTTTTTTTTTTTTTTTTTTTTTTTAGAAATGTGCCAGCGATTGGGGAATAATCTTGATATGCTGTTATTGTCTTGATGCTATAAAGAATTGTTGTTAATTAAAAATTAATTCGATAGTTAAATGACTCGGAATAGCAAATGTTTCTCACAAAATGTGTTCACATGTATTTGAAGGTCATTGCATTCAGTTGTGTTTTAATTTGAACATCTCTCTTCATTACTAATATAAATGAGAAAAAAGTTCACAGTTGTATTTTCAGTTTGACGCTTTCTTCATGTCTTGTCGACTGGTTTCTGGCATTTTCTTTCCTGCAACCTCTGACAGAGAATTACCTTATTTTTTCTACTCCAAGGTGTCCAGTTCACATTCCACTCCTTTCACCTGGAGGATCACCATGACTACCTCCTGATAACCGAAAATGGCAGTTTCGCTCAGCCACTGGCTCGACTCACTGGCTCAGAGCGGCCTGCACCAGTTAATGCCGGCCTGTATGGAAACTTCAAGGCCCAGCTACGCTTCATTTCTGACTTCTCCATATCGCTGCAGGGATTCAACATCTCTTTCTCGGGTATGAAGGCATCTGTGGGTTCTGTCTGTAGGAGGAATGAAGAGTGAAAAATATTGGTATAGACAGAATGGGTAGTGAAGGGTTTTTTTTTTTTTATAGTGGACTGAGTATGAATAGTGTGGAGGAGGCAGAAGGGAAGAGTCGGGAGCTGAAATTGTGGTGGGAGGAGTTGTTATGGATGGGCAGAAAGCAAAAGTGAGAGACAGTGATGGGCAGAGCAAGGCAGAAGACAGATATTTCAATGATGACATCAAAAGCTTCAAGCCTGTTTTAAAGGAGGAGTAAAGTATCATGTGAGGAGTGATTTGTCGGTCAGAACGGGATCAGGCTTAAGGTAGACCGTGCCTCTGGGCCTGTGCTGGCCAGGGGAGAATAATTAAGAGACAAGGAGGTCATGCAGGTTGTGGCTGTCTGACCATGATGAGAGTGATCATCAAGCATGCTGTGTGGGCCAGTGTCCCGAGGACTGAGGAGACAGAGGGGGCAAGGGAATAGAAATAATGGAGGAAAGTCTGTAGATGGAGACAAAGAGAGAAGGAAGATGAGACAGATGGTGATGCTGAGTGAGCAGGGTTGATGGAGAGGGTGGAGAAACAGTGAGGAAGAGCCATAGTGAAGTAAAAAAAAAAAAAATGGGGGGGGGTGGTCTATTTCATGAGCATTCTGGCTAAATGTTTGCCTGCTGTTCGCTGAAGTGAAGCATAACTTGTGCAGTCATGAATATTCATGAAAGTGTGTGTGTGTGTGTGTGTGTGTGTGTGTGTGTGTGTGTGTGTGTGTGTGTGTGTATGTGTGTGTGTGTGTGTGTGTGTGTGTGTGTGTGTGTGTGTGTGTGTGTGTGTGTGTGTGTGTGTGTGTGTGTGTGTGTGTGCGTTGCCCTTGCATTCTGTACAATTAGCATTGATAGTTTTCCTGATTAGAATTAATTTTTTAACCTTTACTGACCTTTGGAGTGTGCCAATAATCACCAGTCCAGTGCTGCTGTAATATTGAGCTCTATCAATTGGCCCACATGCTTCCATACAGACAGATGTACATGGGATGAGAGGGAAGGTCATGGTAGTAAGATATGATGTGTCTCTTGCAGCCTGAGCTGTATCTTCTCACAGGGCCACCGGTGGCGTATGTATAAAAACATTGCATGGAGGGAAGCCCAGTTTTTAACG